>NW_027479322.1:0-152227 GCF_051014685.1 Ptiloglossa arizonensis
GAAACGAATAACAAGAACGGCCTAGGGGAAAAGTGCGCATACCGTTGTAATCGGGCGAGTTTCTACTTTCAGATGCAACAGAAATTTTGCGGATTGATCAATCCGTTCGCGAGATATTGCAGTTTGGAGGTAACTAACGCTTGAGAAACTCAAAATTTTCGCATTTTTGATGCTCGAAACGAATAACTAGTACGGCCTAGGGGAAAAGTGCGCATACCGTTGTAATCGGGCGGGTTTCTACTTTCAGACGCAACAGAAATTTTGCGGATTGGTCAATCCGTTCGCGAGATATGGCAGTTTGGAGGTAAGAAACGCTTGAGAAACTCAAAATTTTCGCAGTTCTGATGCTCGAAACGAATAACTAGAAAGGCCTAGGGGAAAACTACACCTACCGTTGTAATCGGGCGAGTTTCTACTTTCAGATGCAACAGAAATTTTGCGGATTGGTCAATCCGTTCGCGAGATATGGCAGTTTGGAGGTAAGAAACGCTTGAGAAACTCAAAATATTCGCAGTTCTGATGCTCGAAACAAATAACAAGAACGGCCTAGGGGAAAAGTGCGCATACCGTTGTAATCGGGCGAGTTTCTACTTTCAGATGCAACAGAAATTTTGCGGATTGGTCAATCCGTTCGCGAGATATGGCAGTTGGAGGTAAGAAACGCTTGAGAAACTCAAAATTTTCGCAGTTCTGATGCTCGAAACGAATAACTAGAAAGGCCTAGGGGAAAAGTGCGCATACCGTTGTAATCGGGCGGGTTTCTACTTTCAGATGCAACAGAAATTTTGCGGATTGGTCAATCCGTTCGCGAGATATGGCAGTTTGGAGGTAAGAAACGCTTGAGAAACTCAAAATTTTCGCAGTTCTGATGCTCGAAACGAATAACAAGAACGGCCTAGGGGAAAAGTGCGCATACCGTTGTAATCGGGCGAGTTTCTACTTTCAGATGCAACAGAAATTTTGCGGATTGATCAATCCGTTCGCGAGATATGCAGTTTGGAGGTAAGAAACGCTTGAGAAACTCAAAATATTCGCAGTTCTGATGCTCGAAACGAATAACAAGAACGGCCTAGGGGAAAAGTGCGCATACCGTTGTAATCGGGCGAGTTTCTACTTTCAGATGCAACAGAAATTTTGCGGATTGGTCAATCCGTTCGCGAGATATGGCAGTTTGGAGGTAAGAAACGCTTGAGAAACTCAAAATTTTCGCAGTTCTGATGCTCGAAACGAATAACTAGAAAGGCCTAGGGGAAAACTACACCTACCGTTGTAATCGGGCGAGTTTCTACTTTCAGATGCAACAGAAATTTTGCGGATTGGTCAATCCGTTCGCGAGATATGGCAGTTTGGAGGTAAGAAACGCTTGAGAAACTCAAAATTTTCGCAGTTCTGATGCTCGAAACGAATAACAAGAACGGCCTAGGGGAAAAGTGCGCATACCGTTGTAATCGGGCGAGTTTCTACTTTCAGATGCAACAGAAATTTTGCGGATTGATCAATCCGTTCGCGAGATATTGCAGTTTGGAGGTAACTAACGCTTGAGAAACTCAAAATTTTCGCATTTTTGATGCTCGAAACGAATAACTAGTACGGCCTAGGGGAAAAGTGCGCATACCGTTGTAATCGGGCGGGTTTCTACTTTCAGACGCAACAGAAATTTTGCGGATTGGTCAATCCGTTCGCGAGATATGGCAGTTTGGAGGTAAGAAACGCTTGAGAAACTCAAAATTTTCGCAGTTCTGATGCTCGAAACGAATAACTAGAAAGGCCTAGGGGAAAACTACACCTACCGTTGTAATCGGGCGAGTTTCTACTTTCAGATGCAACAGAAATTTTGCGGATTGGTCAATCCGTTCGCGAGATATGGCAGTTTGGAGGTAAGAAACGCTTGAGAAACTCAAAATATTCGCAGTTCTGATGCTCGAAACAAATAACAAGAACGGCCTAGGGGAAAAGTGCGCATACCGTTGTAATCGGGCGAGTTTCTACTTTCAGATGCAACAGAAATTTTGCGGATTGGTCAATCCGTTCGCGAGATATGGCAGTTTGGAGGTAAGAAACGCTTGAGAAACTCAAAATTTTCGCAGTTCTGATGCTCGAAACGAATAACTAGAAAGGCCTAGGGGAAAAGTGCGCATACCGTTGTAATCGGGCGGGTTTCTACTTTCAGATGCAACAGAAATTTTGCGGATTGGTCAATCCGTTCGCGAGATATGGCAGTTTGGAGGTAAGAAACGCTTGAGAAACTCAAATTTTCGCAGTTCTGATGCTCGAAACGAATAACAAGAACGGCCTAGGGGAAAAGTGCGCATACCGTTGTAATCGGGCGAGTTTCTACTTTCAGATGCAACAGAAATTTTGCGGATTGATCAATCCGTTCGCGAGATATTGCAGTTTGGAGGTAACTAACGCTTGAGAAACTCAAAATTTTCGCATTTTTGATGCTCGAAACGAATAACTAGTACGGCCTAGGGGAAAGTGCGCATTACCGTTGTAATCGGGCGGTTTCTACTTTCAGACGCAACAGAAATTTTGCGATTGGTCAATCCGTTCGCGAGATATGGCAGTTTGGAGGTAAGAAACGCTTGAGAAACTCAAAATTTTCGCAGTTCTGATGCTCGAAACGAATAACTAGAAAGGCCTAGGGGAAAACTACACCTACCGTTGTAATCGGGCGAGTTTCTACTTTCAGATGCAACAGAAATTTTGCGGATTGGTCAATCCGTTCGCGAGATATGGCAGTTTGGAGGTAAGAAACGCTTGAGAAACTCAAAATATTCGCAGTTCTGATGCTCGAAACAAATAACAAGAACGGCCTAGGGGAAAAGTGCGCATACCGTTGTAATCGGGCGAGTTTCTACTTTCAGATGCAACAGAAATTTTGCGGATTGGTCAATCCGTTCGCGAGATATGGCAGTTTGGAGGTAAGAAACGCTTGAGAAACTCAAATTTTCGCAGATCTGATGCTCGAAACGAATAACTAGAACCGCCTAGGGGAAAAGTGCGCATACCGTTGTAATCGGGCGGGTTTCTACTTTCAGATGCAACAGAAATTTTGCGGATTGGTCAATCCGTTCGCGAGATATGGCAGTTTGAGGTAAGAAACGCTTGAGAAACTCAAAATTTTCGCATTTCTGATGCTCGATACGAATAACTAGAACGGCCTAGGGGAATAGCGCGCATACCGTTGTAATCGGGCGAGTTTCTACTTTCAGAAGCAACAGAAATTTTGCGGCTTGGTCAATCCGTTCGCGAGATATGGCAGTTTGGAGGTAAGAAACGCTTGAGAAACTCAAAATTTTCGCAGTTCTGATGCTCGAAATGAATAACTGGAACGGCCTAGGGGAAAACTACACCTTCCGTTGTAATCGGGCGAGTTTCTACTTTCAGATGCAACAGAAATTTGCGGATTGATCAATCCGTTCGCGAGATATGGCAGTTTGGAGATAAGAAACGCTTGAGAAACTCAAAATTTTCGCAGTTCTGATGCTCGAAACGAATAACAAGAACGGCCTAGGGGAAAAGTACGCATACCGTTGTAATCGGGCGAGTTTTCTACTTTTAGATGCAACAGAAATTTTGCGGATTGGTCAATCCGTTCGCGAGATGTGGCAGTTTGGAGGTAAGAAACGCTTGAGAAACTCAAAATTTTCGCAGTTCTAATGCTCGACACGGATAACTAGAACGGCCTAGGGGAAAAGTGCGCATACCGTTGTAATCGGGCGAGTTTCTACTTTCAGATGCAACAGAAATTTTGCGGATTGGTCAATCCGTTCGCGAGATATGGCAGTTTGGAGGTCAGAACGCTTCAGAAACTCAAAATTTTCGCAGTTCTGTTGCTCGAAACGCATAACTAGAAAGGCCTAGGGGAAAACTACACCTACCGTTGTAATCGGGCGAGTTTCTTCTTTCAGATGCAACAGAAATTTTGCGATTGGTCAATCCGTTCGCGAGATATGGCAGTTTGGAGGTAAGAAACGCTTGAGAAACTCAAAATATTCGCAGTTCTGATGCTCGAAACGAATAACAAGAACAGCCTAGGGGAAAAGTGCGCATACCGTTGTAATCGGGCGAGTTTCTACTTTCAGAAGCAACAGAAATTTTGCGGATTGGTCAATCCGTTCGCGAGGTATGGCAGTTTGGAGGTAAGAAACGCTTCAGAAACTCAAAATTTTCGCAGTTCTGATGCTCGAAACGAATAACTAGAAAGGACTAGGGGAAAACTACACCTACCGTTGTAATCGGGCGAGTTTCTACTTTCAGAAGCAACAGAAATTTTGCGGATTGGTCAATCCGTTCGCGAGATATGGCAGTTTGGAGGTAAGAAACGCTTGAGAAACTCAAAATATTCGCAGTTCTGATGCTCGAAACGAATAACAAGAACGGCCTAGGGGAAAAGTGCGCATACCGTTGTAATCGGGCGAGTTTCTACTTTCAGATAGAACAGAAATTTTGCGGATTGGTCAATCCGTTCGCGAGATATGGCAGTTTGGAGGTAAGAAACGCTTCAGAAACTCAAAATTTTCGCATTTCTGATGCTCGATACGAATAACTAGAACGGCCTAGGGGAATAGTGCGCATACCGTTGTAATCGGGCGAGTTTCTACTTTCAGAAGCAACAGAAATTTTGCGGATTGGTCAATCCGTTCGTGAGATATGGCAGTTTGGAGGTAAGAAACGCTTGAGAAACTCAAAATTTTCGCAGTTCTGATGCTCGAAATGAATAACTGAAACGGCCTAGGGGAAAACTACACCTCCCGTTATAATCGGGCGAGTTTCTACTTTCAGATGCAACAGAAATTTTGCGGATTGATCAATCCGTTCGCGAGATATGGCAGTTTGGAGATAAGAAACGCTTGAGAAACTCAAAATTTTCGCAGTTCTGATGCTCGAAACGAATAACAAGAACGGCCTAGGGGAAAAGTACGCATACCGTTGTAATCGGGCGAGTTTCTACTTTTAGATGCAACAGAAATTTTGCGGATTGGTCAATCCGTTCGCGAGATGTGGCAGTTTGGAGGTAAGAAACGCTTGAGAAACTCAAAATTTTCGCAGTTCTAATGCTCGACACGGATAACTAGAACGGCCTAGGGGAAAAGTGCGCATACCGTTGTAATCGGGCGAGTTTCTACTTTCAGATGCAACAGAAATTTTGCGGATTGGTCAATCCGTTCGCGAGATATGGCAGTTTGGAGGTCAGAAACGCTTCAGAAACTCAAAATTTTCGCAGTTCTGTTGCTCGAAACGCATAACTAGAAAGGCCTAGGGGAAAACTACACCTACCGTTGTAATCGGGCGAGTTTCTTCTTTCAGATGCAACAGAAATTTTGCGGATTGGTCAATCCGTTCGCGAGATATGGCAGTTTGGAGGTAAGAAACGCTTGAGAAACTCAAAATATTCGCAGTTCTGATGCTCGAAACGAATAACAAGAACAGCCTAGGGGAAAAGTGCGCATACCGTTGTAATCGGGCGAGTTTCTACTTTCAGAAGCAACAGAAATTTTGCGGATTGGTCAATCCGTTCGCGAGGTATGGCAGTTTGGAGGTAAGAAACGCTTCAGAAACTCAAAATTTTCGCAGTTCTGATGCTCGAAACGAATAACTAGAAAGGACTAGGGGAAAACTACACCTACCGTTGTAATCGGGCGAGTTTCTACTTTCAGAAGCAACAGAAATTTTGCGGATTGGTCAATCCGTTCGCGAGATATGGCAGTTTGGAGGTAAGAAACGCTTGAGAAACTCAAAATATTCGCAGTTCTGATGCTCGAAACGAATAACAAGAACGGCCTAGGGGAAAAGTGCGCATACCGTTGTAATCGGGCGAGTTTCTACTTTCAGATAGAACAGAAATTTTGCGGATTGGTCAATCCGTTCGCGAGATATGGCAGTTTGGAGGTAAGAAACGCTTCAGAAACTCAAAATTTTCGCATTTCTGATGCTCGATACGAATAACTAGAACGGCCTAGGGGAATAGTGCGCATACCGTTGTAATCGGGCGAGTTTCTACTTTCAGAAGCAACAGAAATTTTGCGGATTGGTCAATCCGTTCGTGAGATATGGCAGTTTGGAGGTAAGAAACGCTTGAGAAACTCAAAATTTTCGCAGTTCTGATGCTCGAAATGAATAACTGGAACGGCCTAGGGGAAAACTACACCTCCCGTTGTAATCGGGCGAGTTTCTACTTTCAGATGCAACATAAATTTTGCGGGTTGATCAATCCGTTCGCGAGATATGGCAGTTTGGAGATAAGAAACGCTTGAGAAACTCAAAATTTTCGCAGTTCTGATGCTCGAAACGAATAACAAGAACGGCCTAGGGGAAAAGTACGCATACCGTTGTAATCGGGCGAGTTTCTACTTTCAGAAGCAACAGAAATTTTGCGGATTGGTCAATCCTTTCGCGAGATATGGCAGTTTGGAGGTAAGAAACGCTTGAGAAACTCAAAATTTTCGCAGTTCTGATGCTCGAAATGAATAACTGAAACGGCCTAGGGGAAAACTACACCTCCCGTTATAATCGGGCGAGTTTCTACTTTCAGATGCAACAGAAATTTTGCGGATTGATCAATCCGTTCGCGAGATATGGCAGTTTGGAGATAAGAAACGCTTGAGAAACTCAAAATTTTCGCAGTTCTGATGCTCGAAACGAATAACAAGAACGGCCTAGGGGAAAAGTACGCATACCGTTGTAATCGGGCGAGTTTCTACTTTTAGATGCAACAGAAATTTTGCGGATTGGTCAATCCGTTCGCGAGATGTGGCAGTTTGGAGATAAGAAACGCTTGAGAAACTCAAAATTTTCGCAGTTCTAATGCTCGACACGAATAACTAGAACGGCCTAGGGGAAAAGTGCGCATACCGTTGTAATCGGGCGAGTTTCTACTTTCAGATGCAACAGAAATTTTGCGGATTGGTCAATCCGTTCTCGAGATATGGCAGTTTGGAGGTAAGAAACGCTTCAGAAACTCAAAATTTTCGCAGTTCTGATGCTCGAAACGAATAACTAGAAAGGCCTAGGGGAAAACTACACCTCCCGTTATAATCGGGCGAGTTTCTACTTTCAGATGCAACAGAAATTTTGCGGATTGATCAATCCGTTCGCGAGATATGGCAGTTTGGAGGTAAGAAACGCTTGAGAAACTCAAAATTTTCGCAGTTCTAATGCACGACACGAATAACTAGAACGGCCTAGGGGAAAAGTGCGCATACCGTTGTAATCGGGCGAGTTTCTACTTTCAGATGCAACAGAAATTTTGCGGATTGGTCAATCCGTTCGCGAGATATGGCAGTTTGGAGGTAAGAAACGCTTGAGAAACTCAAAATTTTCGCAGTTCTGATGCTCGAAACGAATAACAAGAACGGCCTAGGGGAAAAGTACGCATACCGTTGTAATCGGGCGAGTTTCTACTTTCAGAAGCAACAGAAATTTTGCGGATTGGTCAATCCGTTCGCGAGATATGGCAGTTTGGAGGTAAGAAACGCTTGAGAAACTCAAAATATTCGCAGTTCTGATGCTCGAAACGAATAACAAGAACGGCCTAGGGGAAAAGTACGCATACCGTTGTAATCGGGCGAGTTTCTACTTTCAGAAGCAACAGAAATTTTGCGGATTGGTCAATCCGTTCGCGAGATATGGCAGTTTGGAGGTAAGAAACGCTTGAGAAACTCAAAATATTCGCAGTTCTGATGCTCGAAACGAATAACAAGAACGGCCTAGGGGAAAAGTGCGCATACCGTTGTAATCGGGCGAGTTTCTACTTTCATATGCAACAGAAATTTTGCGGATTGGTCAATCCGTTCGCGAGATATGGCAGTTTGGAGGTAAGAAACGCTTAAGAAACTCAAAATTTTCGCAGTTCTGATACTCGAAACGAATAACAAGAACGGCCTAGGGGAAAAGTACGCATACCGTTGTAATCGGGCGAGTTTCTACTTTTACATGCAACAGAAATTTTGCGGATTGGTCAATCCGTTCGCGAGATATGGCAGTTTGGAGGTAAGAAACGCTTGAGAAACTCAAAATTTTCGCAGTTCTAATGCTCGACACGAATAACTAGAACGGCCTAGGGGAAAAGTGCGCACACCGTTGTAATCGGGCGAGTTTCTACTTTCAGATGCAACAGAAATTTTGCGGATTGGTCAATCCGTTCGCGAGATATGGCAGTTTGGATGTAAGAAACGCTTGAGAAACTCAAAATTTTCGCAGTTCTGATGCTCGAAACGAATAACTAGAAAGGCCTAGGGGAAAACTACACCTACCGTTGTAATCGGGCGAGTTTCTACTTTCAGATGCAACAGAAATTTTGCGGATTGGTCAATCCGTTCGCGAGATATGGCAGTTTGGAGGTAAGAAACGCTTGAGAAACTCAAAATATTCGCAGTTCTGATGCTCGAAACGAATAACAAGAACGGCCTAGGGGAAAAGTGCGCATACCGTTGTAATCGGGCGAGTGTCTACTTTCAGATGCAACAGAAATTTTGCGAATTGGTTAATCCGTTCGCGAGATATGGCAGTTTGGAGGTAACTAACGCTTGAGAAACTCAAAATTTTCGCATTTTTGATGCTCGAAACGAATAACTAGTACGGCCTAGGGAAAAAGTGCGCATACCGTTGTAATCGGGCGAGTTTCTACTTTCAGAAGCAACAGAAATTTTGCGGATTGGTCAATCCGTTCGCGAGATATGGCAGTTTGGAGGTAACTAACGCTTGAGAAACTCAAAATTTTCGCATTTTTGATGCTCGAAACGAATAACTAGTACGGCCTAGGGAAAAAGTGCGCATACCGTTGTAATCGGGCGAGTTTCTACTTTCAGAAGCAACAGAAATTTTGCGGATTGGTCAATCCGTTCGCGAGATATGGCAGTTTGGAGGTAACAAACGCTTGAGAAACTCAAAATTTTCGCAGTTCTGATGCTCGAAACGAATAACAAGAACGGCCTAGGGGAAAAGTGCGCATACCGTTGTAATCGGGCGAGTTTCTACTTTCAGATGCAACAGAAATTTTGCGGATTGATCAATCCGTTCGCGAGATATTGCAGTTTGGAGATAAGAAACGCTTGAGAAACTCAAAATTTTCGCAGTTCTGATGCTCGAAACGAATAACAAGAACGGCCTAGGGGAAAAGTACGCATACCGTTGTAATCGGGCGAGTTTCTACTTTTAGATGCAACAGAAATTTTGCGGATTGGTCAATCCGTTCGCGAGATATGGCAGTTTGGAGGTAAGAAACGCTTGAGAAACTCAAAATTTTCGCAGTTCTGATGCTCGAAACGAATAACTAGAAAGGCCTAGGGGAAAACTACACCTACCGTTGTAATCGGGCGAGTTTCTACTTTCAGATGCAACAGAAATTTTGCGGATTGGTCAATCCGTTCGCGAGATATGGCAGTTTGGAGGTAAGAAACGCTTGAGAAACTCAAAATATTCGCAGTTCTGATGCTCGAAACGAATAACAAGAACGGCCTAGGGGAAAAGTGCGCATACCGTTGTAATCGGGCGAGTTTCTACTTTCAGATGCAACAGAAATTTTGCGAATTGGTTAATCCGTTCGCGAGATATGGCAGTTTGGAGGTAACTAACGCTTGAGAAACTCAAAATTTTCGCATTTTTGATGCTCGAAACGAATAACTAGTACGGCCTAGGGAAAAAGTGCGCATACCGTTGTAATCGGGCGAGTTTCTACTTTCAGAAGCAACAGAAATTTTGCGGATTGGTCAATCCGTTCGCGAGATATGGCAGTTTGGAGGTAACAAACTCTTGAGAAACTCAAAATTTTCGCAGTTCTGATGCTCGAAACGAATAACAAGAACGGCCTAGGGGAAAAGTGCGCATACCGTTGTAATCGGGCGAGTTTCTACTTTCAGATGCAACAGAAATTTTGCGGATTGATCAATCCGTTCGCGAGATATTGCAGTTTGGAGATAAGAAACGCTTGAGAAACTCAAAATTTTCGCAGTTCTGATGCTCGAAACGAATAACAAGAACGGCCTAGGGGAAAAGTACGCATACCGTTGTAATCGGGCGAGTTTCTACTTTTAGATGCAACAGAAATTTTGCGGATTGGTCAATCCGTTCGCGAGATATGGCAGTTTGGAGGTAAGAAACGCTTGAGAAACTCAAAATTTTCGCAGTTCTAATGCTCGACACGAATAACTAGAACGGCCTAGGGGAAAAGTGCGCATACCCTTGTAATCGGGCGAGTTTCTACTTTCAGATGCAACAGAAATTTTGCGGATTGGTCAATCCGTTCGCGAGATATGGCAGTTTGGAGGTAAGAAACGCTTGAGAAACTCAAAATTTTTGCAGTTCTGATGCTCGAAACGAATAACTAGAAAGGCCTAGGGGAAAACTACACCTACCGTTGTAATCGGGCGAGTTTCTACTTTCAGATGCAACAGAAATTTTGCGGATTGATCAATCCGTTCGCGAGATATGGCAGTTTGGAGATAAGAAACGCTTGAGAAACTCAAAATTTTCGCATTTCTGGTGCTCGAAACGAATAACTAGTACGGCCTAGGGGAAAAGTGCGCATACCGTTATAATCGGGCGAGTTTGTACTTTCAGAAGCAATAGAAATTTTGCGGATTGGTCAATCCGTTCGCTAGATATGGCAGTTTGGAGGTAAGAAACGCTTGAGAAACTCAAAATTTTCGCAGTTCTGATGCTCGAAACGAATAACTAGAAAGGCCTAGGGGAAAACTACACCTACCGTTGTAATCGGGCGAGTTTCTACTTTCAGATGCAACAGAAATTTTGCGGATTGGTCAATCCGTTCGCGAGATATGGCAGTTTGGAGGTAAGAAACGCTTGAGAAACTCAAAATATTCGCAGTTCTGACGCTCGAAACGAATAACAAGAACGGCCTAGGGGAAAAGTGCGAATATCGTTGTAATCGGGCGAGTTTCTACTTTCAGATGCAACAGAAATTTTGCGAATTGGTTAATCCGTTCGCGAGATATGGCAGTTTGGAGGTAACTAACGCTTGAGAAACTCAAAATTTTCGCATTTTTGATGCTCAAAACGAATAACTAGTACGGCCTAGGGGAAAAGTGCGCATACCGTTGTAATCGGGCGAGTTTCTACTTTCAGAAGCAACAGAAATTTTGCGGATTGGTCAATCCGTTCGCGAGATATGGCAGTTTGGAGGTAAGAAACGCTTGAGAAACTCACAATATTCGCAGTTCTGATGCTCGAAACGAATAACAAGAACGGCCTAGGGGAAAAGTGCGCATAACGTTGTAATCAGGCGAGTTTCTACTTTCAGATGCAACAGAAATTTTGCGGATTGGTCGATCCGTTCGCGAGATATGGCAGTTTGGAGGTAAGAAACGCTTGAGAAACTCAAAATTTTCGCAGTTCTGATGCTCGAAACGAATAACAAGAACGGCCTAGGGGAAAAGTACGCATACCGTTGTAATCGGGCGAGTTTCTACTTTCAGAAGCAGCAGAAATTTTGCGGATTGGTCAATCCGTTCGCGAGATATGGCAGTTTGGAGGTAAGAAACGCTTGAGAAACTCAAAATTTTCGCAGTTCTGATGCTCGAAACGAATAACTAGAACCGCCTAGGGGAAAAGTGCGCATACCGTTGTAATCGGGCGAGTTTCTACTTTCAGATGCAACAGAAATTTTGCGGATTGGTCAATCCGTTCGCGAGATATGGCAGTTTCGAGGTAAGAAACGCTTGAGAAACTCAAAATTTTCGCATTTCTGATGCTCGAAACGAATAACTAGTACGGCCTAGGGGAAAAGTGCGCATACCGTTATAATCGGGCGAGTTTGTACTTTCAGAAGCAATAGAAATTTTGCGGATTGGTCAATCCGTTCGCTAGATATGGCAGTTTGGAGGTAAGAAACGCTTGAGAAACTCAAAATTTTCGCAGTTCTGATGCTCGAAACGAATAACTAGAAAGGCCTAGGGGAAAACTACACCTACCGTTGTAATCGGGCGAGTTTCTACTTTCAGATGCAACAGAAATTTTGCGGATTGGTCAATCCGTTCGCGAGATATGGCAGTTTGGAGGTAAGAAACGCTTGAGAAACTCAAAATATTCGCAGTTCTGATGCTCGAAACGAATAACAAGGACGGCCTAGGGGAAAAGTGCGCATACCGTTGTAATCGGGCGCGTTTCTACTTTCAGATGCAACAGAAATTTTGCGAATTGGTTAATCCGTTCGCGAGATATGGCAGTTTGGAGGTAACTAACGCTTGAGAAACTCAAAATTTTCGCATTTTTGATGCTCAAAACGAATAACTAGTACGGCCTAGGGGAAAAGTGCGCATATCGTTGTAATCGGGCGAGTTTCTACTTTCAGAAGCAACAGAAATTTTGCGGATTGGTCAATCCGTTCGCGAGATATGGCAGTTTGGAGGTAAGAAACGCTTGAGAAACTCAAAATTTTCGCAGTTCTGATGCTCGAAACGAATAACAAGAACGGCCTAGGGGAAAAGTGCGCATACCGTTGTAATCGGTCGAGTTTCTACTTTCAGATGCAACAGAAATTTTGCGAATTGGTTAATCCGTTCGCGAGATATGGCAGTTTGGAGGTAACTAACGCTTGAGAAACTCAAAATTTTCGCATTTTTTATGCTCGAAACGAATAACTAGTACGGCCTAGGGGAAAAGTGCGCATACCGTTGTAATCGGGCGAGTTTCTACTTTCAGAAGCAACAGAAATTTTGCGGATTGGTCAATCCGTTCGCGAGATATTGCAGTTTGGAGGTAAGAAACGCTTGAGAAACTCAAAATTTTGGCAGTTCTGATGCTCGAAACGAATAACAAGAACGGCCTAGGGGAAAAGTGCGCATACCGTTGTAATCGGGCGAGTTTCTACTTTCAGATGCAACAGAAATTTTGAGGATTGGTCAATCCGTTCGCGAGATATGGCAGTTTGGAGGTAAGAAACGCTTGAGAAACTCAAAATTTTCGCAGTTCTGATGCTCGAAACGAATAACTAGAACCGCCTAGGGGAAAAGTGCGCATACCGTTGTAATCGGGCGAGTTTCTACTTTCAGATGCAACAGAAATTTTGCGGATTGGTCAATCCGTTCGCGAGATATGGCAGTTTGGAGGTAAGAAACGCTTGAGAAACTCAAAATTTTGGCAGTTCTGATGCTCGAAACGAATAACAAGAACGGCCTAGGGGAAAAGTGCGCATACCGTTGTAATCGGGCGAGTTTCTACTTTCAGATGCAACAGAAATTTTGCGGATTGGTCAATCCGTTCGCGAGATATGGCAGTTTGGAGGTAAGAAACGCTTGAGAAACTCAAAATTTTCGCAGTTCTGATGCTCGAAACGAATAACTAGAACCGCCTAGGGGAAAAGTGCGCATACCGTTGTAATCGGGCGAGTTTCTACTTTCAGATGCAACAGAAATTTTGCGGATTGGTCAATCCGTTCGCGAGATATGGCAGTTTGGAGGTAAGAAACGCTTGAGAAACTCAAAATTTTCGCAGTTCTGATGCTCGAAACGAATAACTGGAAAGGCCTAGGGGAAAACTACACCTACCGTTGTAATCGGGCGAGTTTCTACTTTCAGATGCAACAGAAATTTGCGGATTGGTCAATCCGTTCGCGAGATATGGCAGTTTGGAGGTAAGAAACGCTTGAGAAACTCAAAATATTCGCAGTTCTGATACTCGAAACGAATAACAAGAACGGCCTAGGGGAAAAGTGCGCATACCGTTGTAATCGGGCGAGTTTCTACTTTCAGATGCAACAGAAATTTTGCGGATTGGTCAATCCGTTCGCGAGATATGGCAGTTTGGAGGTAAGAAACGCTTGAGAAACTCAAAATTTTCGCAGTTCTGATGCTCGAAACGAATAACAAGAACGGCCTAGGGGAAAAGAACGCATACCGTTGTAATCGGGCGAGTTTCTACTTTTAGATGCAACAGAAATTTTGCGGATTGGTCAATCCGTTCGCGAGATATGGCAGTTTGGAGGTAAGAAACGCTTCAGACACTCAAAATTTTCGCAGTTCTAATGCTCGACACGAATAACTAGAACGGCCTAGGGGAAAAGTGCGCATACCGTTGTAATCGGGCGAGTTTCTACTTTCAGATGCAACAGAAATTTTGCGGATTGGTCAATCCGTTCGCGAGATATGGCAGTTTGGAGGTAAGAAACGCTTGAGAAACTCAAAATTTTCGCAGTTCTGATGCTCGAAACGAATAACTAGAAAGGCCTAGGGGAAAACTACACCTACCGTTGTAATCGGGCGAGTTTCTACTTTCAGATGCATCAGAAATTTTGCGGATTGGTCAATCCGTTCGCGAGATATGGCAGTTTGGAGGTAAGAAACGCTTGAGAAACTCAAAATATTCGCAGTTCTGATGCTCGAAACGAATAACAAGAACGGCCTAGGGGAAAAGTGCGCATACCGTTGTAATCGGGCGAGTTTCTACTTTCAGATGCAACAGAAATTTTGCGAATTGTTTAATCCGTTCGCGAGATATGGCAGTTTGGAGGTAACTAACGCTTGAGAAACTCAAAATTTTCGCATTTTTTATGCTCGAAACGAATAACTAGTACGGCCTAGGGGAAAAGTGCGCATACCGTTGTAATCGGGCGAGTTTCTACTTTCAGAAGCAACAGAAATTTTGCGGATTGGTCAATCCGTTCGCGAGATATGGCAGTTTGGAGGTAAGAAACGCTTGAGAAACTCAAAATTTTCGCAGTTCTGATGCTCGAAACGAATAACAAGAACGGCCTAGGGGAAAAGTGCGCATACCGTTGTAATCGGGCGAGTTTCTACTTTCAGATGCAACTGAAATTTTGCGGATTGGTCAATCCGTTCGCGAGATATGGCAGTTTGGAGGTAAGAAACGCTTGAGAAACTCAAAATTTTCGCAGTTCTGATGCTCGAAACGAATAACTAGAACCGCCTAGGGGAAAAGTGCGCATACCGTTGTAATCGGGCGAGTTTCTACTTTCAGATGCAACAGAAATTTTGCGGATTGGTCAATCCGTTCGCGAGATATGGCAGTTTGGAGGTAAGAAACGCTTGGGAAACTCAAAATTTTCGCAGTTCTGATGCTCGAAACGAATAACTGGAAAGGCCTAGGGGAAAACTACACCTACCGTTGTAATCGGGCGAGTTTCTACTTTCAGATGCAACAGAAATTTGCGGATTGGTCAATCCGTTCGCGAGATATGGCAGTTTGGAGGTAAGAAACGCTTGAGAAACTCAAAATATTCGCAGTTCTGATACTCGAAACGAATAACAAGAACGGCCTAGGGGAAAAGTGCGCATACCGTTGTAATCGGGCGAGTTTCTACTTTCAGATGCAACAGAAATTTTGCGGATTGGTCAATCCGTTCGCGAGATATGGCAGTTTGGAGGTAAGAAACGCTTGAGAAACTCAAAATTTTCGCAGTTCTGATGCTCGAAACGAATAACAAGAACGGCCTAGGGGAAAAGTACGCATACCGTTGAAATCGGGCGAGTTTCTACTTTTAGATGCAACAGAAATTTTGCGGATTGGTCAATCCGTTCGCGAGATATGGCAGTTTGGAGGTAAGAAACGCTTCAGACACTCAAAATTTTCGCAGTTCTAATGCTCGACACGAATAACTAGAACGGCCTAGGGGAAAAGTGCGCATACCGTTGTAATCGGGCGAGTTTCTACTTTCAGATGCAACAGAAATTTTGCGGATTGGTCAATCCGTTCGCGAGATATGGCAGTTTGGAGGTAAGAAACGCTTGAGAAACTCAAAATTTTCGCAGTTCTGATGCTCGAAACGAATAACTAGAAAGGCCTAGGGGAAAACTACACCTACCGTTGAAATCGGGCGAGTTTCTACTTTTAGATGCAACAGAAATTTTGCGGATTGGTCAATCCGTTCGCGAGATATGGCAGTTTGGAGGTAAGAAACGCTTCAGACACTCAAAATTTTCGCAGTTCTAATGCTCGACACGAATAACTAGAACGGCCTAGGGGAAAAGTGCGCATACCGTTGTAATCGGGCGAGTTTCTACTTTCAGATGCAACAGAAATTTTGCGAATTGTTTAATCCGTTCGCGAGATATGGCAGTTTGGAGGTAACTAACGCTTGAGAAACTCAAAATTTTCGCATTTTTTATGCTCGAAACGAATAACTAGTACGGCCTAGGGGAAAAGTGCGCATACCGTTGTAATCGGGCGAGTTTCTACTTTCAGAAGCAACAGAAATTTTGCGGATTGGTCAATCCGTTCGCGAGATATGGCAGTTTGGAGGTAAGAAACGCTTGAGAAACTCAAAATTTTCGCAGTTCTGATGCTCGAAACGAATAACAAGAACGGCCTAGGGGAAAAGTACGCATACCGTTGTAATCGGGCGAGTTTCTACTTTTAGATGCAACAGAAATTATGCGGATTGGTCAATCCGTTCGCGAGATATGGCAGTTTGGAGGTAAGAAACGCTTGAGAAACTCAAAATTTTCGCAGTTCTAATGCTCGACACGAATAACTAGAACGACCTAGGGGAAAAGTGCGCATACCGTTGTAATCGGGCGAGTTTCTACTTTCAGATGCAACAGAAATTTTGCGGATTGGTCAATCCGTTCGCGAGATATGGCAGTTTGGAGGTAAGAAACGCTTGAGAAACTCAAAATTTTCGCAGTTCTGATGCTCGAAACGAATAACTAGAAAGGCCTAGGGGAAAACTACACCTACCGTTGTAATCGGGCGAGTTTCTACTTTCAGATGCATCAGAAATTTTGCGGATTGGTCAATCCGTTCGCGAGATATGGCAGTTTGGAGGTAAGAAACGCTTGAGAAACTCAAAATTTTCGCAGTTCTAATGCTCGATACGAATAACTAGAACGGCCTAGGGGAAAAGTGCGCATACCGTTGTAATCGGGCGAGTTTCTACTTTCAGAAGCAACAGAAATTTTGCGGATTGGTCAATCCGTTCGCGAGATATGGCAGTTTGGAGGTAAGAAACGCTTGAGAAACTCAAAATTTTGGCAGTTCTGATGCTCGAAACGAATAACAAGAACGGCCTAGGGGAAAAGTACGCATACCGTTGAAATCGGGCGAGTTTCTACTTTTAGATGCAACAGAAATTTTGCGGATTGGTCAATCCGTTCGCGAGATATGGCAGTTTGGAGGTAAGAAACGCTTCAGACACTCAAAATTTTCGCAGTTCTAATGCTCGACACGAATAACTAGAACGGCCTAGGGGAAAAGTGCGCATACCGTTGTAATCGGGCGAGTTTCTACTTTCAGATGCAACAGAAATTTTGCGGATTGGTCAATCCGTTCGCGAGATATGGCAGTTTGGAGGTAAGAAACGCTTGAGAAACTCAAAATTTTCGCAGTTCTGATGCTCGAAACGAATAACTAGAAAGGCCTAGGGGAAAACTACACCTACCGTTGTAATCGGGCGAGTTTCTACTTTCAGATGCATCAGAAATTTTGCGGATTGGTCAATCCGTTCGCGAGATATGGCAGTTTGGAGGTAAGAAACGCTTGAGAAACTCAAAATATTCGCAGTTCTGATGCTCGAAACGAATAACAAGAACGGCCTAGGGGAAAAGTGCGCATACCGTTGTAATCGGGCGAGTTTCTACTTTCAGATGCAACAGAAATTTTGCGAATTGTTTAATCCGTTCGCGAGATATGGCAGTTTGGAGGTAACTAACGCTTGAGAAACTCAAAATTTTCGCATTTTTTATGCTCGAAACGAATAACTAGTACGGCCTAGGGGAAAAGTGCGCATACCGTTGTAATCGGGCGAGTTTCTACTTTCAGAAGCAACAGAAATTTTGCGGATTGGTCAATCCGTTCGCGAGATATGGCAGTTTGGAGGTAAGAAACGCTTGAGAAACTCAAAATTTTCGCAGTTCTGATGCTCGAAACGAATAACAAGAACGGCCTAGGGGAAAAGTACGCATACCGTTGTAATCGGGCGAGTTTCTACTTTTAGATGCAACAGAAATTATGCGGATTGGTCAATCCGTTCGCGAGATATGGCAGTTTGGAGGTAAGAAACGCTTGAGAAACTCAAAATTTTCGCAGTTCTAATGCTCGACACGAATAACTAGAACGACCTAGGGGAAAAGTGCGCATACCGTTGTAATCGGGCGAGTTTCTACTTTCAGATGCAACAGAAATTTTGCGGATTGGTCAATCCGTTCGCGAGATATGGCAGTTTGGAGGTAAGAAACGCTTGAGAAACTCAAAATTTTCGCAGTTCTGATGCTCGAAACGAATAACTAGAAAGGCCTAGGGGAAAACTACACATACCGTTGTAATCGGGCGAGTTTCTACTTTCAGATGCATCAGAAATTTTGCGGATTGGTCAATCCGTTCGCGAGATATGGCAGTTTGGAGGTAAGAAACGCTTGAGAAACTCAAAATTTTCGCAGTTCTAATGCTCGATACGAATAACTAGAACGGCCTAGGGGAAAAGTGCGCATACCGTTGTAATCGGGCGAGTTTCTACTTTCAGAAGCAACAGAAATTTTGCGGATTGGTCAATCCGTTCGCGAGATATGGCAGTTTGGAGGTAAGAAACGCTTGAGAAACTCAAAATTTTGGCAGTTCTGATGCTCGAAACGAATAACAAGAACGGCCTAGGGGAAAAGTGCGCATACCGTTGTAATCGGGCGAGTTTCTACTTTCAGATGCAACAGAAATTTTGCGGATTGGTCAATCCGTTCGCGAGATATGGCAGTTTGGAGGTAAGAAACGCTTGAGAAACTCAAAATTTTCGCAGTTCTGATGCTCGAAACGAATAACTAGAACCGCCTAGGGGAAAGGTGCGCATACCGTTGTAATCGGGCGAGTTTCTACTTTCAGATGCAACAGAAATTTTGCGGATTGGTCAATCCGTTCGCGAGATATGGCAGTTTGGAGGTAAGAAACGCTTGAGAAACTCAAAATTTTCGCAGTTCTGATGCTCGAAACGAATAACTAGAAAGGCCTAGGGGAAAACTACACCTACCGTTGTAATCGGGCGAGTTTCTACTTTCAGATGCAACAGAAATTTGCGGATTGGTCAATCCGTTCGCGAGATATGGCAGTTTGGAGGTAAGAAACGCTTGAGAAACTCAAAATATTCGCAGTTCTGATACTCGAAAAGAATAACAAGAACGGCCTAGGGGAAAAGTGCGCATACCGTTGTAATCGGGCGAGTTTCTACTTTCAGATGCAACAGAAATTTTGCGGATTGGTCAATCCGTTCGCGAGATATGGCAGTTTGGAGGTAAGAAACGCTTGAGAAACTCAAAATTTTCGCAGTTCTGATGCTCGAAACGAATAACAAGAACGGCCTAGGGGAAAAGTACGCACACCGTTGTAATCGGGCGAGTTTCTACTTTCAGATGCAACAGAAATTTTGCGGATTGGTCAATCCGTTCGCGAGATATGGCAGTTTGGAGGTAAGAAACGCTTGAGAAACTCAAAATTTTCGCAGTTCTGATGCTCGAAACGAATAACTAGAAAGGCCTAGGGGAAAACTACACCTACCGTTGTAATCGGGCGAGTTTCTACTTTCAGATGCAACAGAAATTTGCGGATTGGTCAATCCGTTCGCGAGATATGGCAGTTTGGAGGTAAGAAACGCTTGAGAAACTCAAAATATTCGCAGTTCTGATACTCGAAACGAATAACAAGAACGGCCTAGGGGAAAAGTGCGCATACCGTTGTAATCGGGCGAGTTTCTACTTTCAGATGCAACAGAAATTTTGCGGATTGGTCAATCCGTTCGCGAGATATGGCAGTTTGGAGGTAAGAAACGCTTGAGAAACTCAAAATTTTCGCAGTTCTGATGCTCGAAACGAATAACAAGGACGGCTTAGGGGAAAAGTACGCATACCGTTGTAATCGGGCGAGTTTCTACTTTTAGATGCAAGAGAAATTTTGCGGATTGGTCAATCCGTTCGCGAGATATGGCAGTTTGGAGGTAAGAAACGCTTGAGAAACTCAAAATTTTCGCAGTTCTAATGCTCGACACGAATAACTAGAACGGCCTAGGGGAAAAGTGCGCATACCGTTGTAATCGGGCGAGTTTCTACTTTCAGAAGCAACAGAAATTTTGCGGATTGGTCAATCCGTTCGCGAGATATGGCAGTTTGGATGTAAGAAACGCTTGAGAAACTCAAAATTTTCGCAGTTCTGATGCTCGAAACGAATAACAAGAACGGCCTAGGGGAAAACTACACCTACCGTTGTAATCGGGCGAGTTTCTACTTTCAGATGCATCAGAAATTTTGCGGATTGGTCAATCCGTTCGCGAGATATGGCAGTTTGGAGGTAAGAAACGCTTGAGAAACTCAAAATATTTGCAGTTCTGATGCTCGAAACGAATAACAAGAACGGCCTAGGGGAAAAGTGCGCATACCGTTGTAATCGGGCGAGTTTCTACTTTCAGATGCAACAGAAATTTAGCGAATTGTTTAATCCGTTCGCGAGATATGGCAGTTTGGAGGTAACTAACGCTTGAGAAACTCAAAATTTTCGCATTTTTTATGCTCGAAACGAATAACTAGTACGGCCTAGGGGAAAAGTGCGCATACCGTTGTAATCGGGCGAGTTTCTACTTTCAGAAGCAACAGAAATTTTGCGGATTGGTCAGTCCGTTCGCGAGATATGGCAGTTTGGAGGTAAGAAACGCTTGAGAAACTCAAAATTTTCGCAGTTCTGATGCTCGAAACGAATAACAAGAACGGCCTAGGGGAAAAGTACGCATACCGTTGTAATCGGGCGAGTTTCTACTTTTAGATGCAACAGAAATTATGCGGATTGGTCAATCCGTTCGCGAGATATGGCAGTTTGGAGGTAAGAAACGCTTGAGAAACTCAAAATATTCGCAGTTCTGATGCTCGAAACGAATAACAAGATCGGCCTAGGGGAAAAGTGCGCATACCGTTGTAATCGGGCGAGTTTCTACTGTCAGATGCAACAGAAATTTTGCGAATTGTTTAATCCGTTCGCGAGATATGGCAGTTTGGAGGTAACTAACGCTTGAGAAACTCAAAATTTTCGCATTTTTTATGCTCGAAACGAATAACTAGTACGGCCTAGGGGAAAAGTGCGCATACCGTTGTAATCGGGCGAGTTTCTACTTTCAGAAGCAACAGAAATTTTGCGGATTGGTCAATCCGTTCGCGAGATATGGCAGTTTGGAGGTAAGAAACGCTTGAGAAACTCAAAATTTTCGCAGTTCTGATGCTCGAAACGAATAACAAGAACGGCCTAGGGGAAAAGTACGCATACCGTTGTAATCGGGCGAGTTTCTACTTTTAGATGCAACAGAAATTATGCGGATTGGTCAATCCGTTCGCGAGATATGGCAGTTTGGAGGTAAGAAACGCTTGAGAAACTCAAAATTTTCGCAGTTCTAATGCTCGACACGAATAACTAGAACGACCTAGGGGAAAAGTGCGCATACCGTTGTAATCGGGCGAGTTTCTACTTTCAGATGCAACAGAAATTTTGCGGATTGGTCAATCCGTTCGCGAGATATGGCAGTTTGGAGGTAAGAAACGCTTGAGAAACTCAAAATTTTCGCAGTTCTGATGCTCGAAACGAATAACTAGGAAGGCCTAGGGGAAAACTACACCTACCGTTGTAATCGGGCGAGTTTCTACTTTCAGATGCATCAGAAATTTTGCGGATTGGTCAATCCGTTCGCGAGATATGGCAGTTTGGAGGTAAGAAACGCTTGAGAAACTCAAAATTTTCGCAGTTCTAATGCTCGACACGAATAACTAGAACGGCCTAGGGGAAAAGTGCGCATACCGTTGTAATCGGGCGAGTTTCTACTTTCAGATGCATCAGAAATTTTGCGGATTGGTCAATCCGTTCGCGAGATATGGCAGTTTGGAGGTAAGAAACGCTTGAGAAACTCAAAATTTTCGCAGTTCTAATGCTCGACACGAATAACTAGAACGGCCTAGGGGAAAAGTGCGCATACCGTTGTAATCGGGCGAGTTTCTACTTTCAGAAGCAACAGAAATTTTGCGGATTGGTCAATCCGTTCGCGAGATATGGCAGTTTGGAGGTAAGAAACGCTTGAGAAACTCAAAATTTTGGCAGTTCTGATGCTCGAAACGAATAACAAGAACGGCCTAGGGGAAAAGTGCGCATACCGTTGTAATCGGGCGAGTTTCTACTTTCAGATGCAACAGAAATTTTGCGGATTGGTCAATCCGTTCGCGAGATATGGCAGTTTGGAGGTAAGAAACGCTTGAGAAACTCAAAATTTTCGCAGTTCTGATGCTCGAAACGAATAACTAGAACCGCCTAGGGGAAAGGTGCGCATACCGTTGTAATCGGGCGAGTTTCTACTTTCAGATGCAACAGAAATTTTGCGGATTGGTCAATCCGTTCGCGAGATATGGCAGTTTGGAGGTAAGAAACGCTTGAGAAACTCAAAATTTTCGCAGTTCTGATGCTCGAAACGAATAACTAGAAAGGCCTAGGGGAAAACTACACCTACCGTTGTAATCGGGCGAGTTTCTACTTTCAGATGCAACAGAAATTTGCGGATTGGTCAATCCGTTCGCGAGATATGGCAGTTTGGAGGTAAGAAACGCTTGAGAAACTCAAAATTTTCGCAGTTCTAATGCTCGACACGAATAACTAGAACGGCCTAGGGGAAAAGTGCGCATACCGTTGTAATCGGGCGAGTTTCTACTTTCAGATGCAACAGAAATTTTGCGGATTGGTCAATCCGTTCGCGAGATATGGCAGTTTGGAGGTAAGAAACGCTTGAGAAACTCAAAATTTTCGCAGTTCTGATGCTCGAAACGAATAACTAGAAAGGCCTAGGGGAAAACTACACCTACCGTTGTAATCGGGCGAGTTTCTACTTTCAGATGCATCAGAAATTTTGCGGATTGGTCAATCCGTTCGCGAGATATGGCAGTTTGGAGGTAAGAAACGCTTGAGAAACTCAAAATATTCGCAGTTCTGATGCTCGAAACGAATAACAAGAACGGCCTAGGGGAAAAGTGCGCATACCGTTGTAATCGGGCGAGTTTCTTCTTTCAGATGCAACAGAATTTTGCGAATTGTTTAATCCGTTCGCGAGATATGGCAGTTTGGAGGTAACGAACGCTTGAGAAACTCAAAATTTTCGCATTTTTTATGCTCGAAACGAATAACTAGTACGGCCTAGGGGAAAAGTGCGCATACCGTTGTAATCGGGCGAGTTTCTACTTTCAGAAGCAACAGAAATTTTGCGGATTGGTCAATCCGTTCGCGAGATATGGCAGTTTGGAGGTAAGAAACGCTTCAGAAACTCAAAATTTTCGCAGTTCTAATGCTCGACACGAATAACTAGAACGGCCTAGGGGAAAAGTGCGCATACCGTTGTAATCGGGCGAGTTTCTACTTTCAGATGCAACAGAAATTATGCGGATTGGTCAATCCGTTCGCGAGATATGGCAGTTTGGAGGTAAGAAACGCTTGAGAAACTCAAAATATTCGCAGTTCTGATGCTCGAAACGAATAACAAGAACGGCCTAGGGGAAAAGTACGCATACCGTTGTAATCGGGCGAGTTTCTACTTTCAGATGCAACGCAAATTTTGCGGATTGGTTAATCCGTTCGCGAGATATGGCAGTTTGGAGGTAAGAAACGCTTGAGAAACTCAAAATTTTCGCATTTTTGATGCTCGACACGAATAACTAGAACGGCCTAGGGGAAAAGTGCGCATACCGTTGTAATCGGGCGAGTTTCTACTTTCAGATGCAACAGAAATTTTGCGGATTGGTCAATCCGTTCGCGAGATATGGCAGTTTGGAGGTAAGAAACGCTTGAGAAACTCAAAATTTTCGCAGTTCTGATGCTCGAAACGAATAACAAGAACGGCCTAGGGGAAAAGTACGCATACCGTTGTAATCGGGCGAGTTTCTACTTTTAGATGCAACAGAAATTATGCGGATTGGTCAATCCGTTCGCGAGATATGGCAGTTTGGAGGTAAGAAACGCTTGAGAAACTCAAAATATTCGCAGTTCTGATGCTCGAAACGAATAACAAGAACGGCCTAGGGGAAAAGTGCGCATACCGTTGTAATCGGGCGAGTTTCTACTTTCAGATGCAACAGAAATTTTGCGAATTGTTTAATCCGTTCGCGAGATATGGCAGTTTGGAGGTAACTAACGCTTGAGGAACTCAAAATTTTCGCATTTTTTATCCTTGAAACGAATAACTAGTACGGCCTAGGGGAAAAGTGCGCATACCGTTGTTATCGGGCGAGTTTCTACTTTCAGAAGCAACAGAAATTTTGCGGATTGGTCAATCCGTTCGCGAGATATGGCAGTTTGGAGGTAAGAAACGCTTGAGAAACTCAAAATTTTCGCAGTTCTGATGCTCGAAACGAATAACAAGAACGGCCTAGGGGAAAAGTACGCATACCGTTGTAATCGGGCGAGTTTCTACTTTTAGATGCAACAGAAATTATGCGGATTGGTCAATCCGTTCGCGAGATATGGCAGTTTGGAGGTAAGAAACGCTTGAGAAACTCAAAATATTCGCAGTTCTGATGCTCGAAACGAATAACAAGAACGGCCTAGGGGAAAAGTACGCATAGCGTTGTAATCGGGCGAGTTTCTACTTTTAGATGCAACAGAAATTATGCGGATTGGTCAATCCGTTCGCGAGATATGGCAGTTTGGAGGTAAGAAACGCTTGAGAAACTCAAAATTTTCGCAGTTCTGATGCTCGAAACGAATAACAAGAACGGCCTAGGGGAAAAGTACGCATAGCGTTGTAATCGGGCGAGTTTCTACTTTTAGATGCAACAGAAATTATGCGGATTGGTCAATCCGTTCGCGAGATATGGCAGTTTGGAGGTAAGAAACGCTTGAGAAACTCAAAATTTTCGCAGTTCTGATGCTCGAAACGAATAACTAGAAAGGCCTAGGGGAAAACTACACCTACCGTTGTAATCGGGCGAGTTTCTACTTTCAGAAGCAACAGAAATTTTGCGGATTGGTCAATCCGTTCGCGAGATATGGCAGTTTGGAGGTAAGAAACGCTTGAGAAACTCAAAATTTTCGCAGTTCTAATGCTCGACACGAATAACTAGAACGACCTAGGGGAAAAGTGCGCATACCGTTGTAATCGGGCGAGTTTCTACTTTCAGATGCAACAGAAATTTTGCGGATTGGTCAATCCGTTCGCGAGATATGGCAGTTTGGAGGTAAGAAACGCTTGAGAAACTCAAAATTTTCGCAGTTCTGATGCTCGAAACGAATAACTAGAAAGGCCTAGGGGAAAACTACACCTACCGTTGTAATCGGGCGAGTTTCTACTTTCAGATGCATCAGAAATTTTGCGGATTGGTCAATCCGCTCGCGAGATATGGCAGTTTGGAGGTAAGAAACGCTTGAGAAACTCAAAATTTTCGCAGTTCTAATGCTCGACACGAATAACTAGAACGGCCTAGGGGAAAAGTGCGCATACCGTTGTAATCGGGCGAGTTTCTACTTTCAGAAGCAACAGAAATTTTGCGGATTGGTCAATCCGTTCGCGAGATATGGCAGTTTGGAGGTAAGAAACGCTTGAGAAACTCAAAATTTTGGCAGTTCTGATGCTCGAAACGAATAACTAGAAAGGCCTAGGGGAAAACTACACCTACCGTTGTAATCGGGCGAGTTTCTACTTTCAGATGCAACAGAAATTTGCGGATTGGTCAATCCGTTCGCGAGATATGGCAGTTTGGAGGTAAGAAACGCTTGAGAAACTCAAAATATTCGCAGTTCTGATACTCGAAACGAATAACAAGAACGGCCTAGGGGAAAAGTGCGCATACCGTTGTAATCGGGCGAGTTTCTACTTTCAGATGCAACAGAAATTATGCGGATTGGTCAATCCGTTCGCGAGATATGGCAGTTTGGAGGTAAGAAACGCTTGAGAAACTCAAAATTTTCGCAGTTCTGATGCTCGAAACGAATAACAAGAACGGCCTAGGGGAAAAGTACGCATAGCGTTGTAATCGGGCGAGTTTCTACTTTTAGATGCAACAGAAATTATGCGGATTGGTCAATCCGTTCGCGAGATATGGCAGTTTGGAGGTAAGAAACGCTTGAGAAACTCAAAATTTTCGCAGTTCTGATGCTCGAAACGAATAACTAGAAAGGCCTAGGGGAAAACTACACCTACCGTTGTAATCGGGCGAGTTTCTACTTTCAGAAGCAACAGAAATTTTGCGGATTGGTCAATCCGTTCGCGAGATATGGCAGTTTGGAGGTAAGAAACGCTTGAGAAACTCAAAATTTTCGCAGTTCTAATGCTCGACACGAATAACTAGAACGACCTAGGGGAAAATTGCGCATACCGTTGTAATCGGGCGAGTTTCTACTTTCAGATGCAACAGAAATTTTGCGGATTGGTCAATCCGTTCGCGAGATATGGCAGTTTGGAGGTAAGAAACGCTTGAGAAACTCAAAATTTTCGCAGTTCTGATGCTCGAAACGAATAACTAGAAAGGCCTAGGGGAAAACTACACCTACCGTTGTAATCGGGCGAGTTTCTACTTTCAGATGCATCAGAAATTTTGCGGATTGGTCAATCCGTTCGCGAGATATGGCAGTTTGGAGGTAAGAAACGCTTGAGAAACTCAAAATTTTCGCAGTTCTAATGCTCGACACGAATAACTAGAACGGCCTAGGGGAAAAGTGCGCATACCGTTGTAATCGGGCGAGTTTCTACTTTCAGAAGCAACAGAAATTTTGCGGATTGGTCAATCCGTTCGCGAGATATGGCAGTTTGGAGGTAAGAAACGCTTGAGAAACTCAAAATTTTGGCAGTTCTGATGCTCGAAACGAATAACTAGAAAGGCCTAGGGGAAAACTACACCTACCGTTGTAATCGGGCGAGTTTCTACTTTCAGATGCAACAGAAATTTGCGGATTGGTCAATCCGTTCGCGAGATATGGCAGTTTGGAGGTAAGAAACGCTTGAGAAACTCAAAATATTCGCAGTTCTGATACTCGAAACGAATAACAAGAACGGCCTAGGGGAAAAGTGCGCATACCGTTGTAATCGGGCGAGTTTCTACTTTCAGATGCAACAGAAATTTTGCGGATTGGTCAATCCGTTCGCGAGATATGGCAGTTTGGAGGTAAGAATCGCTTGAGAAACTCAAAATTTTCGCAGTTCTGATGCTCGAAACGAATAACAAGAACGGCCTAGGGGAAAAGTACGCATACCGTTGTAATCGGGCGAGTTTCTACTTTTAGATGCAACAGAAATTTTGCGGATTGGTCAATCCGTTCGCGAGATATGGCAGTTTGGAGGTAAGAAACACTTGAGAAACTCAAAATTTTCGCAGTTCTAATGCTCGACACGAATAACTAGAACGGCCTAGGGGAAAAGTGCGCATACCGTTGTAATCGGGCGAGTTTCTACTTTCAGATGCAACCGAAATTTTGCGGATTGGTCAATCCGTTCGCGAGATATGGCAGTTTGGATGTAAGAAACGCTTGAGAAACTCAAAATTTTCGCAGTTCTGATGCTCGAAACGAATAACTAGAAAGGCCTAGGGGAAAACTACACCTACCGTTGTAATCGGGCGGGTTTCTACTTTCAGATGCATCAGAAATTTTGCGGATTGGTCAATCCGTTCGCGAGATATGGCAGTTTGGAGGTATGAAACGCTTGAGAAACTCAAAATATTCGCAGTTCTGATGCTCGAAACGAATAACAAGAACGGCCTAGGGGAAAAGTACGCATACCGTTGTAATCGGGCGAGTTTCTACTTTCAGATGCAACGGAAATTTTGCGGATTGGTTAATCCGTTCGCGAGATATGGCAGTTTGGAGGTAAGAAACGCTTGAGAAACTCAAAATTTTCGCATTTTTGATGCTCGACACGAATAACTAGAACGGCCTAGGGGAAAAGTGCGCATACCGTTGTAATCGGGCGAGTTTCTACTTTCAGAAGCAACAGAAATTTTGCGGATTGGTCAATCCGTTCGCGAGATATGGCAGTTTGGAGGTAAGAAACGCTTGAGAAACTCAAAATTTTCGCAGTTCTGATGCTCGAAACGAATAACTAGAAAGGCCTAGGGGAAAACTACACCTACCGTTGTAATCGGGCGAGTTTCTACTTTCAGAAGCAACAGAAATTTTGCGGATTGGTCAATCCGTTCGCGAGATATGGCAGTTTGGAGGTAAGAAACGCTTGAGAAACTCAAAATTTTCGCAGTTCTAATGCTCGACACGAATAACTAGAACGGCCTAGGGGAAAAGTGCGCATACCGTTGTAATCGGGCGAGTTTCTACTTTCAGAAGCAACAGAAATTTTGCGGATTGGTCAATCCGTTCGCGAGATATGGCAGTTTGGAGGTAAGAAACGCTTGAGAAACTCAAAATTTTGGCAGTTCTGATGCTCGAAACGAATAACTAGAAAGGCCTAGGGGAAAACTACACCTACCGTTGTAATCGGGCGAGTTTCTACTTTCAGATGCAACAGAAATTTGCGGATTGGTCAATCCGTTCGCGAGATATGGCAGTTTGGAGGTAAGAAACGCTTGAGAAACTCAAAATATTCGCAGTTCTGATACTCGAAACGAATAACAAGAACGGCCTAGGGGAAAAGTGCGCATACCGTTGTAATCGGGCGAGTTTCTACTTTCAGATGCAACAGAAATTATGCGGATTGGTCAATCCGTTCGCGAGATATGGCCGTTTGGAGGTAAGAAACGCTTGAGAAACTCAAAATTTTCGCAGTTCTGATGCTCGAAACGAATAACAAGAACGGCCTAGGGGAAAAGTACGCATAGCGTTCTAATCGGGCGAGTTTCTACTTTTAGATGCAACAGAAATTATGCGGATTGGTCAATCCGTTCGCGAGATATGGCAGTTTGGAGGTAAGAAACGCTTGAGAAACTCAAAATTTTCGCAGTTCTGATGCTCGAAACGAATAACTAGAAAGGCCTAGGGGAAAACTACACCTACCGTTGTAATCGGGCGAGTTTCTACTTTCAGAAGCAACAGAAATTTTGCGGATTGGTCAATCCGTTCGCGAGATATGGCAGTTTGGAGGTAAGAAACGCTTGAGAAACTCAAAATTTTCGCAGTTCTAATGCTCGACACGAATAACTAGAACGACCTAGGGGAAAAGTGCGCATACCGTTGTAATCGGGCGAGTTTCTACTTTCAGATGCAACAGAAATTTTGCGGATTGGTCAATCCGTTCGCGAGATATGGCAGTTTGGATGTAAGAAACGCTTGAGAAACTCAAAATTTTCGCAGTTCTGATGCTCGAAACGAATAACTAGAAAGGCCTAGGGGAAAACTACACCTACCGTTGTAATCGGGCGAGTTTCTACTTTCAGATGCATCAGAAATTTTGCGGATTGGTCAATCCGTTCGCGAGATATGGCAGTTTGGAGGTAAGAAACGCTTGAGAAACTCAAAATTTTCGCAGTTCTAATGCTCGACACGAATAACTAGAACGGCCTAGGGGAAAAGTGCGCATACCGTTGTAATCGGGCGAGTTTCTACTTCAGAAGCAACAGAAATTTTGCGGATTGGTCAATCCGTTCGCGAGATATGGCAGTTTGGAGGTAAGAAACGCTTGAGAAACTCAAAATTTTGGCAGTTCTGATGCTCGAAACGAATAACTAGAAAGGCCTAGGGGAAAACTACACCTACCGTTGTAATCGGGCGAGTTTCTACTTTCAGATGCAACAGAAATTTGCGGATTGGTCAATCCGTTCGCGAGATATGGCAGTTTGGAGGTAAGAAACGCTTGAGAAACTCAAAATATTCGCAGTTCTGATACTCGAAACGAATAACAAGAACGGCCTAGGGGAAAAGTGCGCATACCGTTGTAATCGGGCGAGTTTCTACTTTCAGATGCAACAGAAATTTTGCGGATTGGTCAATCCGTTCGCGAGATATGGCAGTTTGGAGGTAAGAAACGCTTGAGAAACTCAAAATTTTCGCAGTTCTGATGCTCGAAACGAATAACAAGAACGGCCTAGGGGAAAAGTACGCATACCGTTGTAATCGGGCGAGTTTCTACTTTTAGATGCAACAGAAATTTTGCGGATTGGTCAATCCGTTCGCGAGATATGGCAGTTTGGAGGTAAGAAACACTTGAGAAACTCAAAATTTTCGCAGTTCTAATGCTCGACACGAATAACTAGAACGGCCTAGGGGAAAAGTGCGCATACCGTTGTAATCGGGCGAGTTTCTACTTTCAGATGCAACAGAAATTTTGCGGATTGGTCAATCCGTTCGCGAGATATGGCAGTTTGGATGTAAGAAACGCTTGAGAAACTCAAAATTTTCGCAGTTCTGATGCTCGAAACGAATAACTAGAAAGGCCTAGGGGAAAACTACACCTACCGTTGTAATCGGGCGGGTTTCTACTTTCAGATGCATCAGAAATTTTGCGGATTGGTCAATCCGTTCGCGAGATATGGCAGTTTGGAGGTATGAAACGCTTGAGAAACTCAAAATATTCGCAGTTCTGATGCTCGAAACGAATAACAAGAACGGCCTAGGGGAAAAGTACGCATACCGTTGTAATCGGGCGAGTTTCTACTTTCAGATGCAACGGAAATTTTGCGGATTGGTTAATCCGTTCGCGAGATATGGCAGTTTGGAGGTAAGAAACGCTTGAGAAACTCAAAATTTTCGCATTTTTGATGCTCGACACGAATAATAGAACGGCCTAGGGGAAAAGTGCGCATACCGTTGTAATCGGGCGAGTTTCTACTTTCAGATGCAACAGAAATTTTGCGAATTGTTTAATCCGTTCGCGAGATATGGCAGTTTGGAGGTAAGAAACGCTTGAGAAACTCAAAATATTCGCAGTTCTGATGCTCGAAACGAATAACAAGAACGGCCTAGGGGAAAAGTGCGCATACCGTTGTAATCGGGCGAGTTTCTACTTTCAGATGCAACAGAAATTTTGCGAATTGTTTAATCCGTTCGCGAGATATGGCAGTTTGGAGGTAACTAACGCTTGAGAAACTCAAAATTTTCGCATTTTTTTATGCTCGAAACGAATAACTAGTACGGCCTAGGGGAAAAGTGCGCATACCGTTGTAATCGGGCGAGTTTCTACTTTCAGAAGCCACAGAAATTTTGCGGATTGGTCAATCCGTTCGCGAGATATGGCAGTTTGGAGGTAAGAAACGCTTGAGAAACTCAAAATTTTCGCAGTTCTGATGCTCGAAACGAATAACAAGAACGGCCTAGGGGAAAAGTACGCATACCGTTGTAATCGGGCGAGTTTCTACTTTTAGATGCAACAGAAATTATGCGGATTGGTCAATCCGTTCGCGAGATATGGCAGTTTGGAGGTAAGAAAACGCTTGAGAAACTCAAAATTTTCGCAGTTCTGATGCTCGAAACGAATAACTAGAAAGGCCTAGGGGAAAACTACACCTACCGTTGTAATCGGGCGAGTTTCTACTTTCAGATGCAACAGAAATTTGCGGATTGGTCAATCCGTTCGCGAGATATGGCAGTTTGGAGGTAAGAAACGCTTGAGAAACTCAAAATATTCGCAGTTCTGATACTCGAAACGAATAACAAGAACGGCCTAGGGGAAAAGTGCGCATACCGTTGTAATCGGGCGAGTTTCTACTTTCAGATGCAACAGAAATTTTGCGGATTGGTCAATCCGTTCGCGAGATATGGCAGTTTGGAGGTAAGAAACGCTTGAGAAACTCAAAATTTTCGCAGTTCTGATGCTCGAAACGAATAACAAGAACGGCCTAGGGGAAAAGTACGCATACCGTTGTAATCGGGCGAGTTTCTACTTTTAGATGCAACAGAAATTTTGCGGATTGGTCAATCCGTTCGCGAGATATGGCAGTTTGGAGGTAAGAAACGCTTGAGAAACTCAAAATTTTCGCAGTTCTAATGCTCGACACGAATAACTAGAACGGCCTAGGGGAAAAGTGCGCATACCGTTGTAATCGGGCGAGTTTCTACTTTCAGATGCAACAGAAATTTTGCGGATTGGTCAATCCGTTCGCGAGATATGGCAGTTTGGATGTAAGAAACGCTTGAGAAACTCAAAATTTTCGCAGTTCTGATGCTCGAAACGAATAACTAGAAAGGCCTAGGGGAAAACTACACCTACCGTTGTAATCGGGCGAGTTTCTACTTTCAGATGCATCAGAAATTTTGCGGATTGGTCAATCCGTTCGCGAGATATGGCAGTTTGGAGGTATGAAACGCTTGAGAAACTCAAAATATTCGAAGTTCTGATGCTCGAAACGAATAACAAGAACGGCCTAGGGGAAAAGTACGCATACCGTTGTAATCGGGCGAGTTTCTACTTTCAGATGCAACGGAAATTTTGCGGATTGGTTAATCCGTTCGCGAGATATGGCAGTTTGGAGGTAAGAAACGCTTGAGAAACTCAAAATTTTCGCATTTTTGATGCTCGACACGAATAACTAGAACGGCCTAGGGGAAAAGTGCGCATACCGCTGTAATCGGGCGAGTTTCTACTTTTAGATGCAACAGAAATTTTGCGGATTGGTCAATCCGTTCGCGAGATGTGGCAGTTTGGAGATAAGAAACGCTTGAGAAACTCAAAATTTTCGCAGTTCTAATGCTCGACACGAATAACTAGAACGGCCTAGGGGAAAAGTGCGCATACCGTTGTAATCGGGCGAGTTTCTACTTTCAGAAGCAACAGAAATTTTGCGGATTGGTCAATCCGTTCGCGAGATATGGCAGTTTGGAGGTAAGAAACGCTTGAGAAACTCAAAATTTTCGCAGTTCTGATGCTCGAAACGAATAACAAGAACGGCCTAGGGGAAAAGTGCGCATACCGTTGTAATCGGGCGAGTTTCTACTTTCAGATGCAACAGAAATTTTGCGGATTGGTCAATCCGTTCGCGAGATATGGCAGTTTGGAGGTAAGAAACGCTTGAGAAACTCAAAATTTTCGCAGTTCTGATGCTCGAAACGAATAACTAGAAAGGCCTAGGGGAAAACTACACCTACCGTTGTAATCGGGCGAGTTTCTACTTTCAGATGCATCAGAAATTTTGCGGATTGGTCAATCCGTTCGCGAGATATGGCAGTTTGGAGGTAAGAAACGCTTGAGAAACTCAAAATTTTCGCAGTTCTAATGCTCGATACGAATAACTAGAACGGCCTAGGGGAAAAGTGCGCATACCGTTGTAATCGGGCGAGTTTCTACTTTCAGATGCAACAGAAATTTTGCGGATTGGTCAATCCGTTCGCGAGATATGGCAGTTTGGAGGTAAGAAACGCTTGAGAAACTCAAAATTTTCGCAGTTCTGATGCTCGAAACGAATAACTAGAAAGGCCTAGGGGAAAACTACACCTACCGTTGTAATCGGGCGAGTTTCTACTTTCAGATGCAACAGAAATTTGCGGATTGGTCAATCCGTTCGCGAGATATGGCAGTTTGGAGGTAAGAAACGCTTGAGAAACTCAAAATTTTCGCAGTTCTGATGCTCGACACGAATAACTAGAACGACCTAGGGGAAAAGTGCGCATACCGTTGTAATCGGGCGAGTTTCTACTTTCAGATGCAACAGAAATTTTGCGGATTGGTCAATCCGTTCGCGAGATATGGCAGTTTGGAGGTAAGAAACGCTTGAGAAACTCAAAATTTTCGCAGTTCTGATGCTCGAAACGAATAACTAGAAAGGCCTAGGGGAAAACTACACCTACCGTTGTAATCGGGCGAGTTTCTACTTTCAGATGCATCAGAAATTTTGCGGATTGGTCAATCCGTTCGCGAGATATGGCAGTTTGGAGGTAAGAAACGCATGAGAAACTCAAAATTTTCGCAGTTCTAATGCTCGACACGAATAACTAGAACGGCCTAGGGGAAAAGTGCGCATACCGTTGTAATCGGGCGAGTTTCTACTTTCAGAAGCAACAGAAATTTTGCGGATTGGTCAATCCGTTCGCGAGATATGGCAGTTTGGAGGTAAGAAACGCTTGAGAAACTCAAAATTTTGGCAGTTCTGATGCTCGAAACGAATAACAAGAACGGCCTAGGGGAAAAGTGCGCATACCGTTGTAATCGGGCGAGTTTCTACTTTCAGATGCAACAGAAATTTTGCGGATTGGTCAATCCGTTCGCGAGATATGGCAGTTTGGAGGTAAGAAACGCTTGAGAAACTCAAAATTTTCGCAGTTCTGATGCTCGAAACGAATAACTAGAAAGGCCTAGGGGAAAACTACACCTACCGTTGTAATCGGGCGAGTTTCTACTTTCAGATGCAACAGAAATTTGCGGATTGGTCAATCCGTTCGCGAGATATGGCAGTTTGGAGGTAAGAAACGCTTGAGAAACTCAAAATATTCGCAGTTCTGATACTCGAAACGAATAACAAGAACGGCCTAGGGGAAAAGTGCGCATACCGTTGTAATCGGGCGAGTTTCTACTTTCAGATGCAACAGAAATTTTGCGGATTGGTCAATCCGTTCGCGAGATATGGCAAGTTTGGATGTAAGAAACGCTTGAGAAACTCAAAATTTTCGCAGTTCTGATGCTCGAAACGAATAACAAGAACGGCCTAGGGGAAAAGTACGCATACCGTTGTAATCGGGCGAGTTTCTACTTTTAGATGCAACAGAAATATTGCGGATTGGTCAATCCGTTCGCGAGATATGGCAGTTTGGAGGTAAGAAACGCTTGAGAAACTCAAAATTTTCGCAGTTCTAATGCTCGACACAAATAACTAGAACGGCCTAGGGGAAAAGTGCGCATACCGTTGTAATCGGGCGAGTTTCTACTTTCAGATGCAACAGAAATTTTGCGGATTGGTCAATCCGTTCGCGAGATATGGCAGTTTGGAGGTAAGAAACGCTTGAGAAACTCAAAATTTTCGCAGTTCTGATGCTCGAAACGAATAACTAGAAAGGCCTAGGGGAAAACTACACCTACCGTTGTAATCGGGCGAGTTTCTACTTTCAGATGCATCAGAAATTTTGCGGATTGGTCAATCCGTTCGCGAGATATGGCAGTTTGGAGGTATGAAACGCTTGAGAAACTCAAAATATTCGCAGTTCTGATGCTCGAAACGAATAACAAGAACGGCCTAGGGGAAAAGTACGCATACCGTTGTAATCGGGCGAGTTTCTACTTTCAGATGCAACGGAAATTTTGCGGATTGGTTAATCCGTTCGCGAGATATGGCAGTTTGGAGGTAAGAAACGCTTGAGAAACTCAAAATTTTCGCATTTTTGATGCTCGACACGAATAACTAGAACGGCCTAGGGGAAAAGTGCGCATACCGCTGTAATCGGGCGAGTTTCTACTTTCAGAAGCAACAGAAATTTTGCGGATTGGTCAATCCATTCGCGAGATATGGCAGTTTGGAGGTAAGAAACGCTTGAGAAACTCAAAATTTTCGCAGTTCTGATGCTCGAAATGAATAACTGGAACGGCCTAGGGGAAAACTACACCTACCGTTGTAATCGGGCGAGTTTCTACTTTCAGATGCAACAGAAATTTTGCGGAGTGATCAATCCGTTCGCGAGATATGGCAGTTTGGAGATAAGAAACGCTTGAGAAACTCAAAATTTTCGCAGTTCTGATGCTCGACACGAATAACTAGAACGCCCTAGGGGAAAACTACACCTACCGTTGTAATCGGGCGAGTTTCTACTTTCAGATGCAACAGAAATTTTGCGGATTGGTCAATCCGTTCGCGAGATATGGCAGTTTGGAGGTAAGAAACGCTTGAGAAACTCAAAATTTTCGCAGTTCTGATGCTCGACACGAATAACTAGAACGCCCTAGGGGAAAACTACACCTACCGTTGTAATCGGGCGAGTTTCTACTTTCAGATGCAACAGAAATTTTGCGGATTGGTCAATCCGTTCGCGAGATATGGCAGTTTGAAGGTAAGAAACGCTTGAGAAACTCAAAATTTTCGCAGTTCTGATGCTCGAAATGAATAACTGGAACGGCCTAGGGGAAAACTACACCTACCGTTGTAATCGGGCGAGTTTCTACTTTCAGATGCAACAGAAATTTTGCGGAGTGATCAATCCGTTCGCGAGATATGGCAGTTTGGAGATAAGAAACGCTTGAGAAACTCAAAATTTTCGCAGTTCTGATGCTCGAAACGAATAACAAGAACGGCCTAGGGGAGAAGTGCGCATACCGTTGTAATCGGGCGAGTTTCTACTTTCAGATGCAACGGAAATTTTGCGGATTGGTTAATCCGTTCGCGAGATAGGGCAGTTTGGAGGTAAGAAACGCTTGAGAAACTCAAAATTTTCGCATTTTTGATGCTCGACACGAATAACTAGAACGGCCTAGGGGAAAAGTGCGCATACCGCTGTAATCGGGCGAGTTTCTACTTTCAGAAGCAACAGAAATTTTGCGGATTGGTCAATCCATTCGCGAGATATGGCAGTTTGGAGGTAAGAAACGCTTGAGAAACTCAAAATTTTCGCAGTTCTGATGCTCGACACGAATAACTAGAACGGCCTAGGGGAAAAGTGCGCATACCGTTGTAATCGGGCGAGTTTCTACTTTCAGAAGCAACAGAAATTTTGCGGATTGGTCAATCCGTTCGCGAGATATGGCAGTTTGGAGGTAAGAAACGCTTGAGAAACTCAAAATTTTCGCAGTTCTGATGCTCGAAACGAATAACTAGAAAGGCCTAGGGGAAAACTACACCTACCGTTGTAATCGGGCGAGTTTCTACTTTCAGATGCATCAGAAATTTTGCGGATTGGTCAATCCGTTCGCGAGATATGGCAGTTTGGAGGTAAGAAACGCATGAGAAACTCAAAATTTTCGCAGTTCTAATGCTCGACACGAATAACTAGAACGGCCTAGGGGAAAAGTGCGCATACCGTTGTAATCGGGCGAGTTTCTACTTTCAGAAGCAACAGAAATTTTGCGGATTGGTCAATCCGTTCGCGAGATATGGCAGTTTGGAGGTAAGAAACGCTTGAGAAACTCAAAATTTTGGCAGTTGTGATGCTCGAAACGAATAACAAGAACGGCCTAGGGGAAAAGTGCGCATACCGTTGTAATCGGGCGAGTTTCTACTTTCAGATGCAACAGAAATTTTGCGGATTGGTCAATCCGTTCGCGAGATATGGCAGTTTGGAGGTAAGAAACGCTTGAGAAACTCAAAATTTTCGCAGTTCTGATGCTCGAAACGAATAACTAGAAAGGCCTAGGGGAAAACTACACCTACCGTTGTAATCGGGCGAGTTTCTACTTTCAGATGCAACAGAAATTTGCGGATTGGTCAATCCGTTCGCGAGATATGGCAGTTTGGAGGTAAGAAACGCTTGAGAAACTCAAAATATTCGCAGTTCTGATACTCGAAACGAATAACAAGAACGGCCTAGGGGAAAAGTGCGCATACCGTTGTAATCGGGCGAGTTTCTACTTTCAGATGCAACAGAAATTTTGCGGATTGGTCAATCCGTTCGCGAGATATGGCAGTTTGGAGGTAAGAAACGCTTGAGAAACTCAAAATTTTCGCAGTTCTGATGCTCGAAACGAATAACTAGAAAGGCCTAGGGGAAAACTACACCTACCGTTGTATTCGGGCGAGTTTCTACTTTCAGATGCATCAGAAATTTTGCGGATTGGTCAATCCGTTCGCGAGATATGGCAGTTTGGAGGTATGAAACGCTTGAGAAACTCAAAATATTCGCAGTTCTGATGCTCGAAACGAATAACAAGAACGGCCTAGGGGAAAAGTACGCATACCGTTGTAATCGGGCGAGTTTCTACTTTCAGATGCAACGGAAATTTTGCGGATTGGTTAATCCGTTCGCGAGATATGGCAGTTTGGAGGTAAGAAACGCTTGAGAAACTCAAAATTTTCGCATTTTTGATGCTCGACACGAATAACTAGAACGGCCTAGGGGAAAAGTGCGCATACCGCTGTAATCGGGCGAGTTTCTACTTTCAGAAGCAACAGAAATTTTGCGGATTGGTCAATCCATTCGCGAGATATGGCAGTTTGGAGGTAAGAAACGCTTGAGAAACTCAAAATTTTCGCAGTTCTGATGCTCGACACGAATAACTAGAACGGCCTAGGGGAAAAGTGCGCATACCGTTGTAATCGGGCGAGTTTCTACTTTCAGAAGCAACAGAAATTTTGCGGATTAGTCAATCCGTTCGCGAGATATGGCAGTTTGGAGGTAAGAAACGCTTGAGAAACTCAAAATTTTCGCAGTTCTGATGCTCGAAACGAATAACAAGAACGGCCTAGGGGAGAAGTGCGCATACCGTTGTAATCGGGCGAGTTTCTACTTTCAGATGCATCGGAAATTTTGCGGATTGGTTAATCCGTTCGCGAGATATGGCAGTTTGGAGGTAAGAAACGCTTGAGAAACTCAAAATTTTCGCATTTTTGATGCTCGAAACGAATAACTAGAACGGCCTAGGGGAAAAGTGCGCAAACCGTTGTAATCGGGCGAGTTTCTACTTTTAGATGCAACAGAAATTTTGCGGATTGGTCAATCCGTTCGCGAGATATGGCAGTTTGGAGGTAAGAAACGCTTGAGAAACTCAAAATTTTCGCAGTTCTGATGCTCGACACGAATAACTAGAACGCCCTAGGGGAAAACTACACCTACCGTTGTAATCGGGCGAGTTTCTACTTTCAGATGCAACAGAAATTTTGCGGATTGGTCAATCCGTTCGCGAGATATGGCAGTTTGGAGGTAAGAAACGCTTGAGAAACTCAAAATTTTCGCAGTTCTGATGCTCGACACGAATAACTAGAACGCCCTAGGGGAAAACTACACCTACCGTTGTAATCGGGCGAGTTTCTACTTTCAGATGCAACAGAAATTTGCGGATTGGTCAATCCGTTCGCGAGATATGGCAGTTTGGAGGTAAGAAACGCTTGAGAAACTCAAAATATTCGCAGTTCTGATACTCGAAACGAATAACAAGAACGGCCTAGGGGAAAAGTGCGCATACCGTTGTAATCGGGCGAGTTTCTACTTTCAGATGCAACAGAAATTTTGCGGATTGGTCAATCCGTTCGCGAGATATGGCAGTTTGGAGGTAAGAAACGCTTGAGAAACTCAAAATTTTCGCAGTTCTGATGCTCGAAACGAATAACTAGAAAGGCCTAGGGGAAAACTACACCTACCGTTGTATTCGGGCGAGTTTCTACTTTCAGATGCATCAGAAATTTTGCGGATTGGTCAATCCGTTCGCGAGATATGGCAGTTTGGAGGTATGAAACGCTTGAGAAACTCAAAATATTCGCAGTTCTGATGCTCGAAACGAATAACAAGAACGGCCTAGGGGAAAAGTACGCATACCGTTGTAATCGGGCGAGTTTCTACTTTCAGATGCAACGGAAATTTTGCGGATTGGTTAATCCGTTCGCGAGATATGGCAGTTTGGAGGTAAGAAACGCTTGAGAAACTCAAAATTTTCGCATTTTTGATGCTCGACACGAATAACTAGAACGGCCTAGGGGAAAAGTGCGCATACCGCTGTAATCGGGCGAGTTTCTACTTTCAGAAGCAACAGAAATTTTGCGGATTGGTCAATCCATTCGCGAGATATGGCAGTTTGGAGGTAAGAAACGCTTGAGAAACTCAAAATTTTCGCAGTTCTGATGCTCGACACGAATAACTAGAACGGCCTAGGGGAAAAGTGCGCATACCGTTGTAATCGGGCGAGTTTCTACTTTCAGAAGCAACAGAAATTTTGCGGATTAGTCAATCCGTTCGCGAGATATGGCAGTTTGGAGGTAAGAAACGCTTGAGAAACTCAAAATTTTCGCAGTTCTGATGCTCGAAACGAATAACAAGAACGGCCTAGGGGAGAAGTGCGCATACCGTTGTAATCGGGCGAGTTTCTACTTTCAGATGCATCGGAAATTTTGCGGATTGGTTAATCCGTTCGCGAGATATGGCAGTTTGGAGGTAAGAAACGCTTGAGAAACTCAAAATTTTCGCATTTTTGATGCTCGAAACGAATAACTAGAACGGCCTAGGGGAAAAGTGCGCAAACCGTTGTAATCGGGCGAGTTTCTACTTTTAGATGCAACAGAAATTTTGCGGATTGGTCAATCCGTTCGCGAGATATGGCAGTTTGGAGGTAAGAAACGCTTGAGAAACTCAAAATTTTCGCAGTTCTGATGCTCGACACGAATAACTAGAACGCCCTAGGGGAAAACTACACCTACCGTTGTAATCGGGCGAGTTTCTACTTTCAGATGCAACAGAAATTTTGCGGATTGGTCAATCCGTTCGCGAGATATGGCAGTTTGAAGGTAAGAAACGCTTGAGAAACTCAAAATTTTCGCAGTTCTGATGCTCGAAACGAATAACAAGAACGGCCTAGGGGAGAAGTGCGCATACCGTTGTAATCGGGCGAGTTTCTACTTTCAGATGCAACAGAAATTTTGCGGAGTGATAAATCCGTTCGCGAGATATGGCAGTTTGGAGATAAGAAACGCTTGAGAAACTCAAAATTTTCGCAGTTCTGATGCTCGAAACGAATAACAAGAACGGCCTAGGGGAGAAGTGCGCATACCGTTGTAATCGGGCGAGTTTCTACTTTCAGATGCAACGGAAATTTTGCGGATTGGTTAATCCGTTCGCGAGATAGGGCAGTTTGGAGGTAAGAAACGCTTGAGAAACTCAAAATTTTCGCATTTTTGATGCTCGACACGAATAACTAGAACGGCCTAGGGGAAAAGTGCGCATACCGCTGTAATCGGGCGAGTTTCTACTTTCAGAAGCAACAGAAATTTTGCGGATTGGTCAATCCATTCGCGAGATATGGCAGTTTGGAGGTAAGAAACGCTTGAGAAACTCAAAATTTTCGCAGTTCTGATGCTCGACACGAATAACTAGAACGGCCTAGGGGAAAAGTGCGCATACCGTTGTAATCGGGCGAGTTTCTACTTTCAGAAGCAACAGAAATTTTGCGGATTGGTCAATCCGTTCGCGAGATATGGCAGTTTGGAGGTAAGAAACGCTTGAGAAACTCAAAGTTTTCGCAGTTCTGATGCTCGAAACGAATAACAAGAACGGCCTAGGGGAGAAGTGCGCATACCGTTGTAATCGGGCGAGTTTCTACTTTCAGATGCATCGGAAATTTTGCGGATTGGTTAATCCGTTCGCGAGATATGGCAGTTTGGAGGTAAGAAACGCTTGAGAAACTCAAAATTTTCGCATTTTTGATGCTCGAAACGAATAACTAGAACGGCCTAGGGGAAAAGTGCGCATACCGCTGTAATCGGGCGAGATTCTACTTTCAGAAGCAACAGAAATTTTGCGGATTGGTCAATCCGTTCGCGAGATATGGCAGTTTGGAGATAAGAAACGCTTGAGAAACACAAAATTTTCCCAGTTCTGATGCTCGACACGAATAACTAGAACGGCCTAGGGGAAAAGTGCGCATACCGTTGTAATCGGGCGAGTTTCTACTTTCAGATGCAACAGAAATTTTGCGGATTGGTCAATCCGTTCGCGAGATATGGCAGTTTGGAGGTAAGAAACGCTTGAGAAACACAAAATTTTCGCAGTTCTGATGCTCGAAACGAATAACTAGAAAGGCCTAGGGGAAAACTACACCTACCGTTGTAATCGGGCGTGTTTCTACTTTCAGATGCATCAGAAATTTTGCGGATTGGTCAATCCGTTCGCGAGATATGGCAGTTTGGAGGTAAGAAACGCTTGAGAAACTCAAAATTTTCGCAGTTCTAATGCTCGACACGAATAACTAGAACAGCCTAGGGGAAAAGTGCGCATACCGTTGTAATCGGGCGAGTTTCTACTTTCAGAAGCAACAGAAATTTTGCGGATTGGTCAATCCGTTCGCGAGATATGGCAGTTTGGAGGTAAGAAACGCTTGAGAAACTCAAAATTTTGGCAGTTCTGATGCTCGAAACGAATAATAAGAACGGCCTAGGGGAAAAGTGCGCATACCGTTGTAATCGGGCGAGTTTCTACTTTCAGATGCAACAGAAATTTTGCGGATTGGTCAATCCGTTCGCGAGATATGGCAGTTTGGAGGTAAGAAACGCTTGAGAAACTCAAAATTTTCGCAGTTCTGATGCTCGAAACGAATAACTAGAAAGGCCTAGGGGAAAACTACACCTACCGTTGTAATCGGGCGAGTTTCTACTTTCAGATGCAACAGAAATTTGCGGATTGGTCAATCCGTTCGCGAGATATGGCAGTTTGGAGGTAAGAAACGCTTGAGAAACTCAAAATTTTCGCAGTTCTGATGCTCGACACGAATAACTAGAACGACCTAGGGGAAAAGTGCGCATACCGTTGTAATCGGGCGAGTTTCTACTTTCAGATGCAACAGAAATTTTGCGGATTGGTCAATCCGTTCGCGAGATATGGCAGTTTGGAGGTAAGAAACGCTTGAGAAACTCAAAATTTTCGCAGTTCTGATGCTCGAAACGAATAACTAGAAAGGCCTAGGGGAAAACTACACCTACCGTTGTAATCGGGCGAGTTTCTACTTTCAGATGCATCAGAAATTTTGCGGATTGGTCAATCCGTTCGCGAGATATGGCAGTTTGGAGGTAAGAAACGCATGAGAAACTCAAAATTTTCGCAGTTCTAATGCTCGACACGAATAACTAGAACGGCCTAGGGGAAAAGTGCGCATACCGTTGTAATCGGGCGAGTTTCTACTTTCAGAAGCAACAGAAATTTTGCGGATTGGTCAATCCGTTCGCGAGATATGGCAGTTTGGAGGTAAGAAACGCTTGAGAAACTCAAAATTTTGGCAGTTGTGATGCTCGAAACGAATAACAAGAACGGCCTAGGGGAAAAGTGCGCATACCGTTGTAATCGGGCGAGTTTCTACTTTCAGATGCAACAGAAATTTTGCGGATTGGTCAATCCGTTCGCGAGATATGGCAGTTTGGAGGTAAGAAACGCTTGAGAAACTCAAAATTTTCGCAGTTCTGATGCTCGAAACGAATAACTAGAAAGGCCTAGGGGAAAACTACACCTACCGTTGTAATCGGGCGAGTTTCTACTTTCAGATGCATCAGAAATTTTGCGGATTGGTCAATCCGTTCGCGAGATATGGCAGTTTGGAGGTATGAAACGCTTGAGAAACTCAAAATATTCGCAGTTCTGATGCTCGAAACGAATAACAAGAACGGCCTAGGGGAAAAGTACGCATACCGTTGTAATCGGGCGAGTTTCTACTTTCAGATGCAACGGAAATTTTGCGGATTGGTTAATCCGTTCGCGAGATATGGCAGTTTGGAGGTAAGAAACGCTTGAGAAACTCAAAATTTTCGCATTTTTGATGCTCGACACGAATAACTAGAACGGCCTAGGGGAAAAGTGCGCATACCGCTGTAATCGGGCGAGTTTCTACTTTCAGAAGCAACAGAAATTTTGCGGATTGGTCAATCCATTCGCGAGATATGGCAGTTTGGAGGTAAGAAACGCTTGAGAAACTCAAAATTTTCGCAGTTCTGATGCTCGACACGAATAACTAGAACGGCCTAGGGGAAAAGTGCGCATACCGTTGTAATCGGGCGAGTTTCTACTTTCAGAAGCAACAAAAATTTTGCGGATTGGTCAATCCGTTCGCGAGATATGGCAGTTTGGAGGTAAGAAACGCTTGAGAAACTCAAAATTTTCGCAGTTCTGATGCTCGAAACGAATAACAAGAACGGCCTAGGGGAGAAGTGCGCATACCGTTGTAATCGGGCGAGTTTCTACTTTCAGATGCATCGGAAATTTTGCGGATTGGTTAATCCGTTCGCGAGATATGGCAGTTTGGAGGTAAGAAACGCTTGAGAAACTCAAAATTTTCGCATTTTTGATGCTCGAAACGAATAACTAGAACGGCCTAGGGGAAAAGTGCGCAAACCGTTGTAATCGGGCGAGTTTCTACTTTTAGATGCAACAGAAATTTTGCGGATTGGTCAATCCGTTCGCGAGATATGGCAGTTTGGAGGTAAGAAACGCTTGAGAAACTCAAAATTTTCGCAGTTCTGATGCTCGACACGAATAACTAGAACGCCCTAGGGGAAAACTACACCTACCGTTGTAATCGGGCGAGTTTCTACTTTCAGATGCAACAGAAATTTTGCGGATTGGTCAATCCGTTCGCGAGATATGGCAGTTTGAAGGTAAGAAACGCTTGAGAAACTCAAAATTTTCGCAGTTCTGATGCTCGAAATGAATAACTGGAACGGCCTAGGGGAAAACTACACCTACCGTTGTAATCGGGCGAGTTTCTACTTTCAGATGCAACAGAAATTTTGCGGAGTGATCAATCCGTTCGCGAGATATGGCAGTTTGGAGATAAGAAACGCTTGAGAAACTCAAAATTTTCGCAGTTCTGATGCTCGAAACGAATAACAAGAACGGCCTAGGGGAGAAGTGCGCATACCGTTGTAATCGGGCGAGTTTCTACTTTCAGATGCAACGGAAATTTTGCGGATTGGTTAATCCGTTCGCGAGATAGGGCAGTTTGGAGGTAAGAAACGCTTGAGAAACTCAAAATTTTCGCATTTTTGATGCTCGACACGAATAACTAGAACGGCCTAGGGGAAAAGTGCGCATACCGCTGTAATCGGGCGAGTTTCTACTTTCAGAAGCAACAGAAATTTTGCGGATTGGTCAATCCATTCGCGAGATATGGCAGTTTGGAGGTAAGAAACGCTTGAGAAACTCAAAATTTTCGCAGTTCTGATGCTCGACACGAATAACTAGAACGGCCTAGGGCAAAAGTGCGCAAACCGTTGTAATCGGGCGAGTTTCTACTTTCAGAAGCAACAGAAATTTTGCGGATTGGTCAATCCGTTCGCGAGATATGGCAGTTTGGAGGTAAGAAACGCTTGAGAAACTCAAAATTTTCGCAGTTCTGATGCTCGAAACGAATAACAAGAACGGCCTAGGGGAGAAGTGCGCATACCGTTGTAATCGGGCGAGTTTCTACTTTCAGTTGCATCGGAAATTTTGCGGATTGGTTAATCCGTTCGCGAGATATGGCAGTTTGGAGGTAAGAAACGCTTGAGAAACTCAAAATTTTCGCATTTTTGATGCTCGAAACGAATAACTAGAACGGCCTAGGGGAAAAGTGCGCATACCGCTGTAATCGGGCGAGATTCTACTTTCAGAAGCAACAGAAATTTTGCGGATTGGTCAATCCGTTCGCGAGATATGGCAGTTTGGAGATAAGAAACGCTTGAGAAACACAAAATTTTCCCAGTTCTGATGCTCGACACGAATAACTAGAACGGCCTAGGGGAAAAGTGCGCATACCGTTGTAATCGGGCGAGTTTCTACTTTCAGATGCAACAGAAATTTTGCGGATTGGTCAATCCGTTCGCGAGATATGGCAGTTTGGAGGTAAGAAACGCTTGAGAAACTCAAAATTTTCGCAGTTCTGATGCTCGAAACGAATAACTAGAAAGGCCTAGGGGAAAACTACACCTACCGTTGTAATCGGGCGAGTTTCTACTTTCAGATGCATCAGAAATTTTGCGGATTGGTCAATCCGTTCGCGAGATATGGCAGTTTGGAGGTAAGAAACGCTTGAGAAACTCAAAATTTTCGCAGTTCTAATGCTCGACACGAATAACTAGAACAGCCTAGGGGAAAAGTGCGCATACCGTTGTAATCGGGCGAGTTTCTACTTTCAGAAGCAACAGAAATTTTGCGGATTGGTCAATCCGTTCGCGAGATATGGCAGTTTGGAGGTAAGAAACGCTTGAGAAACTCAAAATTTTGGCAGTTCTGATGCTCGAAACGAATAATAAGAACGGCCTAGGGGAAAAGTGCGCATACCGTTGTAATCGGGCGAGTTTCTACTTTCAGATGCAACAGAAATTTTGCGGATTGGTCAATCCGTTCGCGAGATATGGCAGTTTGGAGGTAAGAAACGCTTGAGAAACTCAAAATTTTCGCAGTTCTGATGCTCGAAACGAATAACTAGAAAGGCCTAGGGGAAAACTACACCTACCGTTGTAATCGGGCGAGTTTCTACTTTCAGATGCAACAGAAATTTGCGGATTGGTCAATCCGTTCGCGAGATATGGCAGTTTGGAGGTAAGAAACGCTTGAGAAACTCAAAATTTTCGCAGTTCTGATGCTCGACACGAATAACTAGAACGACCTAGGGGAAAAGTGCGCATACCGTTGTAATCGGGCGAGTTTCTACTTTCAGATGCAACAGAAATTTTGCGGATTGGTCAATCCGTTCGCGAGATATGGCAGTTTGGAGGTAAGAAACGCTTGAGAAACTCAAAATTTTCGCAGTTCTGATGCTCGAAACGAATAACTAGAAAGGCCTAGGGGAAAACTACACCTACCGTTGTAATCGGGCGAGTTTCTACTTTCAGATGCATCAGAAATTTTGCGGATTGGTCAATCCGTTCGCGAGATATGGCAGTTTGGAGGTAAGAAACGCATGAGAAACTCAAAATTTTCGCAGTTCTAATGCTCGACACGAATAACTAGAACGGCCTAGGGGAAAAGTGCGCATACCGTTGTAATCGGGCGAGTTTCTACTTTCAGAAGCAACAGAAATTTTGCGGATTGGTCAATCCGTTCGCGAGATATGGCAGTTTGGAGGTAAGAAACGCTTGAGAAACTCAAAATTTTGGCAGTTGTGATGCTCGAAACGAATAACAAGAACGGCCTAGGGGAAAAGTGCGCATACCGTTGTAATCGGGCGAGTTTCTACTTTCAGATGCAACAGAAATTTGCGGATTGGTCAATCCGTTCGCGAGATATGGCAGTTTGGAGGTAAGAAACGCTTGAGAAACTCAAAATATTCGCAGTTCTGATACTCGAAACGAATAACAAGAACGGCCTAGGGGAAAAGTGCGCATACCGTTGTAATCGGGCGAGTTTCTACTTTCAGATGCAACAGAAATTTTGCGGATTGGTCAATCCGTTCGCGAGATATGGCAGTTTGGAGGTAAGAAACGCTTGAGAAACTCAAAATTTTCGCAGTTCTGATGCTCGAAACGAATAACTAGAAAGGCCTAGGGGAAAACTACACCTACCGTTGTATTCGGGCGAGTTTCTACTTTCAGATGCATCAGAAATTTTGCGGATTGGTCAATCCGTTCGCGAGATATGGCAGTTTGGAGGTATGAAACGCTTGAGAAACTCAAAATATTCGCAGTTCTGATGCTCGAAACGAATAACAAGAACGGCCTAGGGGAAAAGTACGCATACCGTTGTAATCGGGCGAGTTTCTACTTTCAGATGCAACGGAAATTTTGCGGATTGGTTAATCCGTTCGCGAGATATGGCAGTTTGGAGGTAAGAAACGCTTGAGAAACTCAAAATTTTCGCATTTTTGATGCTCGACACGAATAACTAGAACGGCCTAGGGGAAAAGTGCGCATACCGCTGTAATCGGGCGAGTTTCTACTTTCAGAAGCAACAGAAATTTTGCGGATTGGTCAATCCATTCGCGAGATATGGCAGTTTGGAGGTAAGAAACGCTTGAGAAACTCAAAATTTTCGCAGTTCTGATGCTCGACACGAATAACTAGAACGGCCTAGGGGAAAAGTGCGCATACCGTTGTAATCGGGCGAGTTTCTACTTTCAGAAGCAACAGAAATTTTGCGGATTGGTCAATCCGTTCGCGAGATATGGCAGTTTGGAGGTAAGAAACGCTTGAGAAACTCAAAATTTTCGCAGTTCTGATGCTCGAAACGAATAACAAGAACGGCCTAGGGGAGAAGTGCGCATACCGTTGTAATCGGGCGAGTTTCTACTTTCAGATGCATCGGAAATTTTGCGGATTGGTTAATCCGTTCGCGAGATATGGCAGTTTGAAGGTAAGAAACGCTTGAGAAACTCAAAATTTTCGCATTTTTGATGCTCGAAACGAATAACTAGAACGGCCTAGGGGAAAAGTGCGCAAACCGTTGTAATCGGGCGAGTTTCTACTTTTAGATGCAACAGAAATTTTGCGGATTGGTCAATCCGTTCGCGAGATATGGCAGTTTGGAGGTAAGAAACGCTTGAGAAACTCAAAATATTCGCAGTTCTGATGCTCGAAACGAATAACAAGAACGGCCTAGGGGAAAAGTACGCATACCGTTGTAATCGGGCGAGTTTCTACTTTCAGATGCAACGGAAATTTTGCGGATTGGTTAATCCGTTCGCGAGATATGGCAATTTGGAGGTAAGAAACGCTTGAGAAACTCAAAATTTTCGCATTTTTGATGCTCGACACGAATAACTAGAACGGCCTAGGGGAAAACTACACCTACCGTTGTAATCGGGCGAGTTTCTACTTTCAGATGCATCAGAAATTTTGCGGATTGGTCAATCCGTTCGCGAGATATGGCAGTTTGGAGGTAAGAAACGCTTGAGAAACTCAAAATTTTCGCAGTTCTAATGCTCGATACGAATAACTAGAACGGCCTAGGGGAAAAGTGCGCATACCGTTGTAATCGGGCGAGTTTCTACTTTCAGAAGCAACAGAAATTTTGCGGATTGGTCAATCCGTTCGCGAGATATGGCAGTTTGGAGGTAAGAAACGCTTGAGAAACTCAAAATTTTCGCAGTTCTGATGCTCGAAACGAATAACTAGAAAGGCCTAGGGGAAAACTACACCTACCGTTGTATTCGGGCGAGTTTCTACTTTCAGATGCATCAGAAATTTTGCGGATTGGTCAATCCGTTCGCGAGATATGGCAGTTTGGAGGTATGAAACGCTTGAGAAACTCAAAATATTCGCAGTTCTGATGCTCGAAACGAATAACAAGAACGGCCTAGGGGAAAAGTGCGCATACCGTTGTAATCGGGCGAGTTTCTACTTTCAGATGCATCAGAAATTTTGCGGATTGGTCAATCCGTTCGCGAGATATGGCAGTTTGGAGGTATGAAACGCTTGAGAAACTCAAAATATTCGCAGTTCTGATGCTCGAAACGAATAACAAGAACGGCCTAGGGGAAAAGTACGCATACAGTTGTAATCGGGCGAGTTTCTACTTTCAGATGCAACGGAAATTTTGCGGATTGGTTAATCCGTTCGCGAGATATGGCAGTTTGGAGGTAAGAAACGCTTGAGAAACTCAAAATTTTCGCATTTTTGATGCTCGACACGAATAACTAGAACGGCCTAGGGGAAAAGTGCGCATACCGCTGTAATCGGGCGAGTTTCTACTTTCAGAAGCAACAGAAATTTTGCGGATTGGTCAATCCATTCGCGAGATATGGCAGTTTGGAGGTAAGAAACGCTTGAGAAACTCAAAATTTTCGCAGTTCTGATGCTCGACACGAATAACTAGAACGGCCTAGGGGAAAAGTGCGCATACCGTTGTAATCGGGCGAGTTTCTACTTTCAGAAGCAACAGAAATTTTGCGGATTGGTCAATCCGTTCGCGAGATATGGCAGTTTGGAGGTAAGAAACGCTTGAGAAACTCAAAATTTTCGCAGTTCTGATGCTCGAAACGAATAACAAGAACGGCCTAGGGGAGAAGTGCGCATACCGTTGTAATCGGGCGAGTTTCTACTTTCAGATGCATCGGAAATTTTGCGGATTGGTTAATCCGTTCGCGAGATATGGCAGTTTGAAGGTAAGAAACGCTTGAGAAACTCAAAATTTTCGCATTTTTGATGCTCGAAACGAATAACTAGAACGGCCTAGGGGAAAAGTGCGCAAACCGTTGTAATCGGGCGAGTTTCTACTTTTAGATGCAACAGAAATTTTGCGGATTGGTCAATCCGTTCGCGAGATATGGCAGTTTGGAGGTAAGAAACGCTTGAGAAACTCAAAATATTCGCAGTTCTGATGCTCGAAACGAATAACAAGAACGGCCTAGGGGAAAAGTACGCATACCGTTGTAATCGGGCGAGTTTCTACTTTCAGATGCAACGGAAATTTTGCGGATTGGTTAATCCGTTCGCGAGATATGGCAATTTGGAGGTAAGAAACGCTTGAGAAACTCAAAATTTTCGCATTTTTGATGCTCGACACGAATAACTAGAACGGCCTAGGGGAAAACTACACCTACCGTTGTAATCGGGCGAGTTTCTACTTTCAGATGCATCAGAAATTTTGCGGATTGGTCAATCCGTTCGCGAGATATGGCAGTTTGGAGGTAAGAAACGCTTGAGAAACTCAAAATTTTCGCAGTTCTAATGCTCGATACGAATAACTAGAACGGCCTAGGGGAAAAGTGCGCATACCGTTGTAATCGGGCGAGTTTCTACTTTCAGAAGCAACAGAAATTTTGCGGATTGGTCAATCCGTTCGCGAGATATGGCAGTTTGGAGGTAAGAAACGCTTGAGAAACTCAAAATTTTGGCAGTTCTGATGCTCGAAACGAATAACAAGAACGGCCTAGGGGAAAAGTGCGCATACCGTTGTAATCGGGCGAGTTTCTACTTTCAGATGCAACAGAAATTTTGCGGATTGGTCAATCCGTTCGCGAGATATGGCAGTTTGGAGGTAAGAAACGCTTGAGAAACTCAAAATTTTCGCAGTTCTGATGCTCGAAACGAATAACTAGAAAGGCCTAGGGGAAAACTACACCTACCGTTGTAATCGGGCGAGTTTCTACTTTCAGATGCATCAGAAATTTTGCGGATTGGTCAATCCGTTCGCGAGATATGGCAGTTTGGAGGTAAGAAACGCATGAGAAACTCAAAATTTTCGCAGTTCTAATGCTCGACACGAATAACTAGAACGGCCTAGGGGAAAAGTGCGCATACCGTTGTAATCGGGCGAGTTTCTACTTTCAGAAGCAACAGAAATTTTGCGGATTGGTCAATCCGTTCGCGAGATATGGCAGTTTGGAGGTAAGAAACGCTTGAGAAACTCAAAATTTTGGCAGTTCTGATGCTCGAAACGAATAACAAGAACGGCCTAGGGGAAAAGTGCGCATACCGTTGTAATCGGGCGAGTTTCTACTTTCAGATGCAACAGAAATTTTGCGGATTGGTCAATCCGTTCGCGAGATATGGCAGTTTGGAGGTAAGAAACGCTTGAGAAACTCAAAATTTTCGCAGTTCTGATGCTCGAAACGAATAACTAGAAAGGCCTAGGGGAAAACTACACCTACCGTTGTAATCGGGCGAGTTTCTACTTTCAGATGCAACAGAAATTTGCGGATTGGTCAATCCGTTCGCGAGATATGGCAGTTTGGAGGTAAGAAACGCTTGAGAAACTCAAAATATTCGCTGTTCTGATACTCGAAACGAATAACAAGAACGGCCTAGGGGAAAAGTGCGCATACCGTTGTAATCGGGCGAGTTTCTACTTTCAGATGCAACAGAAATTTTGCGGATTGGTCAATCCGTTCGCGAGATATGGCAAGTTTGGATGTAAGAAACGCTTGAGAAACTCAAAATTTTCGCAGTTCTGATGCTCGAAACGAATAACAAGAACGGCCTAGGGGAAAAGTACGCATACCGTTGTAATCGGGCGAGTTTCTACTTTTAGATGCAACAGAAATTTTGCGGATTGGTCAATCCGTTCGCGAGATATGGCAGTTTGGAGGTAAGAAACGCTTGAGAAACTCAAAATTTTCGCAGTTCTAATGCTCGACACAAATAACTAGAACGGCCTAGGGGAAAAGTGCGCATACCGTTGTAATCGGGCGAGTTTCTACTTTCAGATGCAACAGAAATTTTGCGGATTGGTCAATCCGTTCGCGAGATATGGCAGTTTGGAGGTAAGAAACGCTTGAGAAACTCAAAATTTTCGCAGTTCTGATGCTCGAAACGAATAACTAGAAAGGCCTAGGGGAAAACTACACCTACCGTTGTAATCGGGCGAGTTTCTACTTTCAGATGCATCAGAAATTTTGCGGATTGGTCAATCCGTTCGCGAGATATGGCAGTTTGGAGGTATGAAACGCTTGAGAAACTCAAAATATTCGCAGTTCTGATGCTCGAAACGAATAACAAGAACGGCCTAGGGGAAAAGTACGCATACCGTTGTAATCGGGCGAGTTTCTACTTTCAGATGCAACGGAAATTTTGCGGATTGGTTAATCCGTTCGCGAGATATGGCAGTTTGGAGGTAAGAAACGCTTGAGAAACTCAAAATTTTCGCATTTTTGATGCTCGACACGAATAACTAGAACGGCCTAGGGGAAAAGTGCGCATACCGCTGTAATCGGGCGAGTTTCTACTTTCAGAAGCAACAGAAATTTTGCGGATTGGTCAATCCATTCGCGAGATATGGCAGTTTGGAGGTAAGAAACGCTTGAGAAACTCAAAATTTTCGCAGTTCTGATGCTCGACACGAATAACTAGAACGGCCTAGGGGAAAAGTGCGCATACCGTTGTAATCGGGCGAGTTTCTACTTTCAGAAGCAACAGAAATTTTGCGGATTGGTCAATCCGTTCGCGAGATATGGCAGTTTGGAGGTAAGAAACGCTTGAGAAACTCAAAATTTTCGCAGTTCTGATGCTCGAAACGAATAACAAGAACGGCCTAGGGGAGAAGTGCGCATACCGTTGTAATCGGGCGAGTTTCTACTTTCAGATGCATCGGAAATTTTGCGGATTGGTTAATCCGTTCGCGAGATATGGCAGTTTGGAGGTAAGAAACGCTTGAGAAACTCAAAATTTTCGCATTTTTGATGCTCGAAACGAATAACTAGAACGGCCTAGGGGAAAAGTGCGCAAACCGTTGTAATCGGGCGAGTTTCTACTTTTAGATGCAACAGAAATTTTGCGGATTGGTCAATCCGTTCGCGAGATATGGCAGTTTGGAGGTAAGAAACGCTTGAGAAACTCAAAATTTTCGCAGTTCTGATGCTCGACACGAATAACTAGAACGCCCTAGGGGAAAACTACACCTACCGTTGTAATCGGGCGAGTTTCTACTTTCAGATGCAACAGAAATTTTGCGGATTGGTCAATCCGTTCGCGAGATATGGCAGTTTGAAGGTAAGAAACGCTTGAGAAACTCAAAATTTTCGCAGTTCTGATGCTCGAAATGAATAACTGGAACGGCCTAGGGGAAAACTACACCTACCGTTGTAATCGGGCGAGTTTCTACTTTCAGATGCAACAGAAATTTTGCGGAGTGATCAATCCGTTCGCGAGATATGGCAGTTTGGAGATAAGAAACGCTTGAGAAACTCAAAATTTTCGCAGTTCTGATGCTCGAAACGAATAACAAGAACGGCCTAGGGGAGAAGTGCGCATACCGTTGTAATCGGGCGAGTTTCTACTTTCAGATGCAACGGAAATTTTGCGGATTGGTTAATCCGTTCGCGAGATAGGGCAGTTTGGAGGTAAGAAACGCTTGAGAAACTCAAAATTTTCGCATTTTTGATGCTCGACACGAATAACTAGAACGGCCTAGGGGAAAAGTGCGCATACCGCTGTAATCGGGCGAGTTTCTACTTTCAGAAGCAACAGAAATTTTGCGGATTGGTCAATCCATTCGCGAGATATGGCAGTTTGGAGGTAAGAAACGCTTGAGAAACTCAAAATTTTCGCAGTTCTGATGCTCGACACGAATAACTAGAACGGCCTAGGGGAAAAGTGCGCATACCGTTGTAATCGGGCGAGTTTCTACTTTTAGATGCAACAGAAATTTTGCGGATTGGTCAATCCGTTCGCGAGATATGGCAGTTTGGAGGTAAGAAACGCTTGAGAAACTCAAAATTTTCGCAGTTCTGATGCTCGACACGAATAACTAGAACGCCCTAGGGGAAAACTACACCTACCGTTGTAATCGGGCGAGTTTCTACTTTCAGATGCAACAGAAATTTTGCGGATTGGTCAATCCGTTCGCGAGATATGGCAGTTTGAAGGTAAGAAACGCTTGAGAAACTCAAAATTTTCGCAGTTCTGATGCTCGAAATGAATAACTGGAACGGCCTAGGGGAAAACTACACCTACCGTTGTAATCGGGCGAGTTTCTACTTTCAGATGCAACAGAAATTTTGCGGAGTGATCAATCCGTTCGCGAGATATGGCAGTTTGGAGATAAGAAACGCTTGAGAAACTCAAAATTTTCGCAGTTCTGATGCTCGAAACGAATAACAAGAACGGCCTAGGGGAGAAGTGCGCATACCGTTGTAATCGGGCGAGTTTCTACTTTCAGAAGCAACAGAAATTTTGCGGATTGGTCAATCCGTTCGCGAGATATGGCAGTTTGGAGGTAAGAAACGCTTGAGAAACTCAAAATTTTCGCAGTTCTGATGCTCGAAACGAATAACAAGAACGGCCTAGGGGAGAAGTGCGCATACCGTTGTAATCGGGCGAGTTTCTACTTTCAGATGCATCGGAAATTTTGCGGATTGGTTAATCCGTTCGCGAGATATGGCAGTTTGGAGGTAAGAAACGCTTGAGAAACTCAAAATTTTCGTATTTTTGATGCTCGAAACGAATAACTAGAACGGCCTAGGGGAAAAGTGCGCATACCGCTGTAATCGGGCGAGATTCTACTTTCAGAAGCAACAGAAATTTTGCGGATTGGTCAATCCGTTCGCGAGATATGGCAGTTTGGAGATAAGAAACGCTTGAGAAACACAAAATTTTCCCAGTTCTGATGCTCGACACGAATAACTAGAACGGCCTAGGGGAAAAGTGCGCATACCGTTGTAATCGGGCGAGTTTCTACTTTCAGATGCAACAGAAATTTTGCGGATTGGTCAATCCGTTCGCGAGATATGGCAGTTTGGAGGTAAGAAACGCTTGAGAAACTCAAAATTTTCGCAGTTCTGATGCTCGAAACGAATAACTAGAAAGGCCTAGGGGAAAACTACACCTACCTTTGTAATCGGGCGAGTTTCTACTTTCAGATGCATCAGAAATTTTGCGGATTGGTCAATCCGTTCGCGAGATATGGCAGTTTGGAGGTAAGAAACGCTTGAGAAACTCAAAATTTTCGCAGTTCTAATGCTCGACACGAATAACTAGAACAGCCTAGGGGAAAAGTGCGCATACCGTTGTAATCGGGCGAGTTTCTACTTTCAGAAGCAACAGAAATTTTGCGGATTGGTCAATCCGTTCGCGAGATATGGCAGTTTGGAGGTAAGAAACGCTTGAGAAACTCAAAATTTTGGCAGATCTGATGCTCGAAACGAATAATAAGAACGGCCTAGGGGAAAAGTGCGCATACCGTTGTAATCGGGCGAGTTTCTACTTTCAGATGCAACAGAAATTTTGCGGATTGGTCAATCCGTTCGCGAGATATGGCAGTTTGGAGGTAAGAAACGCTTGAGAAACTCAAAATTTTCGCATTTTTGATGCTCGAAACGAATAACTAGAACGGCCTAGGGGAAAAGTGCGCATACCGCTGTAATCGGGCGAGATTCTACTTTCAGAAGCAACAGAAATTTTGCGGATTGGTCAATCCGTTCGCGAGATATGGCAGTTTGGAGATAAGAAACGCTTGAGAAACACAAAATTTTCCCAGTTCTGATGCTCGACACGAATAACTAGAACGGCCTAGGGGAAAAGTGCGCATACCGTTGTAATCGGGCGAGTTTCTACTTTCAGATGCAACAGAAATTTTGCGGATTGGTCAATCCGTTCGCGAGATATGGCAGTTTGGAGGTAAGAAACGCTTGAGAAACTCAAAATTTTCGCAGTTCTGATGCTCGAAACGAATAACTAGAAAGGCCTAGGGGAAAACTACACCTACCGTTGTAATCGGGCGAGTTTCTACTTTCAGATGCATCAGAAATTTTGCGGATTGGTCAATCCGTTCGCGAGATATGGCAGTTTGGAGGTAAGAAACGCTTGAGAAACTCAAAATTTTCGCAGTTCTAATGCTCGACACGAATAACTAGAACAGCCTAGGGGAAAAGTGCGCATACCGTTGTAATCGGGCGAGTTTCTACTTTCAGAAGCAACAGAAATTTTGCGGATTGGTCAATCCGTTCGCGAGATATGGCAGTTTGGAGGTAAGAAACGCTTGAGAAACTCAAAATTTTGGCAGTTCTGATGCTCGAAACGAATAATAAGAACGGCCTAGGGGAAAAGTGCGCATACCGTTGTAATCGGGCGAGTTTCTACTTTCAGATGCAACAGAAATTTTGCGGATTGGTCAATCCGTTCGCGAGATATGGCAGTTTGGAGGTAAGAAACGCTTGAGAAACTCAAAATTTTCGCAGTTCTGATGCTCGAAACGAATAACTAGAAAGGCCTAGGGGAAAACTACACCTACCGTTGTAATCGGGCGAGTTTCTACTTTCAGATGCAACAGAAATTTGCGGATTGCTCAATCCGTTCGCGAGATATGGCAGTTTGGAGGTAAGAAACGCTTGAGAAACTCAAAATTTTCGCAGGTCTGATGCTCGACACGAATAACTAGAACGACCTAGGGGAAAAGTGCGCATACCGTTGTAATCGGGCGAGTTTCTACTTTCAGATGCAACAGAAATTTTGCGGATTGGTCAATCCGTTCGCGAGATATAGCAGTTTGGAGGTAAGAAACGCTTGAGAAACTCAAAATTTTCGCAGTTCTGATGCTCGAAACGAATAACTAGAAAGGCCTAGGGGAAAACTACACCTACCGTTGTAATCGGGCGAGTTTCTACTTTCAGATGCATCAGAAATTTTGCGGATTGGTCAATCCGTTCGCGAGATATGGCAGTTTGGAGGTAAGAAACGCATGAGAAACTCAAAATTTTCGCAGTTCTAATGCTCGACACGAATAACTAGAACGGCCTAGGGGAAAAGTGCGCATACCGTTGTAATCGGGCGAGTTTCTACTTTCAGAAGCAACAGAAATTTTGCGGATTGGTCAATCCGTTCGCGAGATATGGCAGTTTGGAGGTAAGAAACGCTTGAGAAACTCAAAATTTTGGCAGTTCTGATGCTCGAAATGAATAATAAGAACGGCCTAGGGGAAAAGTGCGCATACCGTTGTAATCGGGCGAGTTTCTACTTTCAGATGCAACAGAAATTTTGCGGATTGGTCAATCCGTTCGCGAGATATGGCAGTTTGGAGGTAAGAAACGCTTGAGAAACTCAAAATTTTCGCAGTTCTGATGCTCGAAACGAATAACTAGAAAGGCCTAGGGGAAAACTACACCTACCGTTGTAATCGGGCGAGTTTCTACTTTCAGATGCAACAGAAATTTGCGGATTGGTCAATCCGTTCGCGAGATATGGCAGTTTGGAGGTAAGAAACGCTTGAGAAACTCAAAATTTTCGCAGTTCTGATGCTCGACACGAATAACTAGAACGACCTAGGGGAAAAGTGCGCATACCGTTGTAATCGGGCGAGTTTCTACTTTCAGATGCAACAGAAATTTTGCGGATTGGTCAATCCGTTCGCGAGATATGGCAGTTTGGAGGTAAGAAACGCTTGAGAAACTCAAAATTTTCGCAGTTCTGATGCTCGAAACGAATAACTAGAAAGGCCTAGGGGAAAACTACACCTACCGTTGTAATCGGGCGAGTTTCTACTTTCAGATGCATCAGAAATTTTGCGGATTGGTCAATCCGTTCGCGAGATATGGCAGTTTGGAGGTAAGAAACGCATGAGAAACTCAAAATTTTCGCAGTTCTAATGCTCGACACGAATAACTAGAACGGCCTAGGGGAAAAGTGCGCATACCGTTGTAATCGGGCGAGTTTCTACTTTCAGAAGCAACAGAAATTTTGCGGATTGGTCAATCCGTTCGCGAGATATGGCAGTTTGGAGGTAAGAAACGCTTGAGAAACTCAAAATTTTGGCAGTTCTGATGCTCGAAACGAATAACAAGAACGGCCTAGGGGAAAAGTGCGCATACCGTTGTAATCGGGCGAGTTTCTACTTTCAGATGCAACAGAAATTTTGCGGATTGGTCAATCCGTTCGCGAGATATGGCAGTTTGGAGGTAAGAAACGCTTGAGAAACTCAAAATTTTCGCAGTTCTGATGCCCGAAACGAATAACTAGAAAGGCCTAGGGGAAAACTACACCTACCGTTGTAATCGGGCGAGTTTCTACTTTCAGATGCAACAGAAATTTGCGGATTGGTCAATCCGTTCGCGAGATATGGCAGTTTGGAGGTAAGAAACGCTTGAGAAACTCAAAATATTCGCAGTTCTGATACTCGAAACGAATAACAAGAACGGCCTAGGGGAAAAGTGCGCATACCGTTGTAATCGGGCGAGTTTCTACTTTCAGATGCAACAGAAATTTTGCGGATTGGTCAATCCGTTCGCGAGATATGGCAGTTTGGAGGTAAGAAACGCTTGAGAAACTCAAAATTTTCGCAGTTCTGATGCTCGAAACGAATAACTAGAAAGGCCTAGGGGAAAACTACACCTACCGTTGTAATCGGGCGAGTTTCTACTTTCAGATGCATCAGAAATTTTGCGGATTGGTCAATCCGTTCGCGAGATATGGCAGTTTGGAGGTATGAAACGCTTGAGAAACTCAAAATATTCGCAGTTCTGATGCTCGAAACGAATAACAAGAACGGCCTAGGGGAAAAGTACGCATACCGTTGTAATCGGGCGAGTTTCTACTTTCAGATGCAACGGAAATTTTGCGGATTGGTTAATCCGTTCGCGAGATATGGCAGTTTGGAGGTAAGAAACGCTTGAGAAATTCAAAATTTTCGCATTTTTGATGCTCGACACGAATAACTAGAACGGCCTAGGGGAAAAGTGCGCATACCGCTGTAATCGGGCGAGTTTCTACTTTCAGAAGCAACAGAAATTTTGCGGATTGGTCAATCCATTCGCGAGATATGGCAGTTTGGAGGTAAGAAACGCTTGAGAAACTCAAAATTTTCGCAATTCTGATGCTCGACACGAATAACTAGAACGGCCTAGGGGAAAAGTGCGCATACCGTTGTAATCGGGCGAGTTTCTACTTTCAGAAGCAACAGAAATTTTGCGGATTGGTCAATCCGTTCGCGAGATATGGCAGTTTGGAGGTAAGAAACGCTTGAGAAACTCAAAATTTTCGCAGTTCTGATGCTCGAAACGAATAACAAGAACGGCCTAGGGGAGAAGTGCGCATACCGTTGTAATCGGGCGAGTTTCTACTTTCAGATGCATCGGAAATTTTGCGGATTGGTTAATCCGTTCGCGAGATATGGCAGTTTGAAGGTAAGAAACGCTTGAGAAACTCAAAATTTTCGCATTTTTGATGCTCGAAACGAATAACTAGAACGGCCTAGGGGAAAAGTGCGCAAACCGTTGTAATCGGGCGAGTTTCTACTTTCAGATGCAACAGAAATTTTGCGGATTGGTCAATCCGTTCGCGAGATATGGCAGTTTGAAGGTAAGAAACGCTTGAGAAACTCAAAATTTTCGCAGTTCTGATGCTCGAAATGAATAACTGGAACGGCCTAGGGGAAAACTACACCTACCGTTGTAATCGGGCGAGTTTCTACTTTCAGATGCAACAGAAATTTTGCGGAGTGATCAATCCGTTCGCGAGATATGGCAGTTTGGAGATAAGAAACGCTTGAGAAACTCAAAATTTTCGCAGTTCTGATGCTCGAAACGAATAACAAGAACGGCCTAGGGGAGAAGTGCGCATACCGTTGTAATCGGGCGAGTTTCTACTTTCAGATGCAACGGAAATTTTGCGGATTGGTTAATCCGTTCGCGAGATAGGGCAGTTTGGAGGTAAGAAACGCTTGAGAAACTCAAAATTTTCGCATTTTTGATGCTCGACACGAATAACTAGAACGGCCTAGGGGAAAAGTGCGCATACCGCTGTAATCGGGCGAGTTTCTACTTTCAGAAGCAACAGAAATTTTGCGGATTGGTCAATCCATTCGCGAGATATGGCAGTTTGGAGGTAAGAAACGCTTGAGAAACTCAAAATTTTCGCAGTTCTGATGCTCGACACGAATAACTAGAACGGCCTAGGGGAAAAGTGCGCATACCGTTGTAATCGGGCGAGTTTCTACTTTCAGAAGCAACAGAAATTTTGCGGATTGGTCAATCCGTTCGCGAGATATGGCAGTTTGGAGGTAAGAAACGCTTGAGAAACTCAAAATTTTCGCAGTTCTGATGCTCGAAACGAATAACAAGAACGGCCTAGGGGAGAAGTGCGCATACCGTTGTAATCGGGCGAGTTTCTACTTTCAGATGCATCGGAAATTTTGCGGATTGGTTAATCCGTTCGCGAGATATGGCAGTTTGGAGGTAAGAAACGCTTGAGAAACTCAAAATTTTCGCATTTTTGATGCTCGAAACGAATAACTAGAACGGCCTAGGGGAAAAGTGCGCATACCGCTGTAATCGGGCGAGATTCTACTTTCAGAAGCAACAGAAATTTTGCGGATTGGTCAATCCGTTCGCGAGATATGGCAGTTTGGAGATAAGAAACGCTTGAGAAACACAAAATTTTCCCAGTTCTGATGCTCGACACGAATAACTAGAACGGCCTAGGGGAAAAGTGCGCACACCGTTGTAATCGGGCGAGTTTCTACTTTTAGATGCAACAGAAATTTTGCGGATTGGTCAATCCGTTCGCGAGATATGGCAGTTTTGAGGTAAGAAACGCTTGAGAAACTCAAAATTTTCGCAGTTCTGATGCTCGACACGAATAACTAGAACGCCCTAGGGGAAAAGTGCGCATACCGTTGTAATCGGGCGAGGTTCTACTTTCAGATGCAACAGAAATTTTGCGGATTGGTCAATCCGTTCGCGAGATATGGCAGTTTTGAGGTAAGAAACGCTTGAGAAACTCAAAATATTCGCAGTTCTGATACTCGAAACGAATAACAAGAACGGCCTAGGGGAAAAGTGCGCATACCGTTGTAATCGGGCGAGTTTCTACTTTCAGATGCAACAGAAATTTTGCGGATTGGTCAATCCGTTCGCGAGATATGGCAGTTTGGAGGTAAGAAACGCTTGAGAAACTCAAAATTTTCGCAGTTCTAATGCTCGACACGAATAACTAGAACGGCCTAGGGGAAAAGTGCGCATACCGTTGTAATCGGGCGAGTTTCTACTTTCAGATGCAACAGAAATTTTGCGGAGTGGTCAATCCGTTCGCGAGATATGGCAGTTTGGATGTAAGAAACGCTTGAGAAACTCAAAATTTTCGCAGTTCTGATGCTCGAAACGAATAACTAGAAAGGCCTAGGGGAAAACTACACCTACCGTTGTAATCGGGCGAGTTTCTACTTTCAGGTGCATCAGAAATTTTGCGGATTGGTCAATCCGTTCGCGAGATATGGCAGTTTGGAGGTATGAAACGCTTGAGAAACTCAAAATTTTGGCAGTTCTGATGCTCGAAACGAATAATAAGAACGGCCTAGGGGAAAAGTGCGCATACCGTTGTAATCGGGCGAGTTTCTACTTTCAGATGCAACAGAAATTTTGCGGATTGGTCAATCCGTTCGCGAGATATGGCAGTTTGGAGGTAAGAAACGCTTGAGAAACTCAAAATTTTCGCATTTTTGATGCTCGAAACGAATAACTAGAACGGCCTAGGGGAAAAGTGCGCATACCGCTGTAATCGGGCGAGATTCTACTTTCAGAAGCAACAGAAATTTTGCGGATTGGTCAATCCGTTCGCGAGATATGGCAGTTTGGAGATAAGAAACGCTTGAGAAACACAAAATTTTCCCAGTTCTGATGCTCGACACGAATAACTAGAACGGCCTAGGGGAAAAGTGCGCATACCGTTGTAATCGGGCGAGTTTCTACTTTCAGATGCAACAGAAATTTTGCGGATTGGTCAATCCGTTCGCGAGATATGGCAGTTTGGAGGTAAGAAACGCTTGAGAAACTCAAAATTTTCGCAGTTCTGATGCTCGAAACGAATAACTAGAAAGGCCTAGGGGAAAACTACACCTACCGTTGTAATCGGGCGAGTTTCTACTTTCAGATGCATCAGAAATTTTGCGGATTGGTCAATCCGTTCGCGAGATATGGCAGTTTGGAGGTAAGAAACGCTTGAGAAACTCAACATTTTCGCAGTTCTAATGCTCGACACGAATAACTAGAACAGCCTAGGGGAAAAGTGCGCATACCGTTGTAATCGGGCGAGTTTCTACTTTCAGAAGCAACAGAAATTTTGCGGATTGGTCAATCAGTTCGCGAGATATGGCAGTTTGGAGGTAAGAAACGCTTGAGAAACTCAAAATTTTGGCAGTTCTGATGCTCGAAACGAATAATAAGAACGGCCTAGGGGAAAAGTGCGCATACCGTTGTAATCGGGCGAGTTTCTACTTTCAGATGCAACAGAAATTTTGCGGATTGGTCAATCCGTTCGCGAGATATGGCAGTTTGGAGGTAAGAAACGCTTGAGAAACTCAAAATTTTCGCTGTTCTGATGCTCGAAACGAATAACTAGAAAGGCCTAGGGGAAAACTACACCTACCGTTGTAATCGGGCGAGTTTCTACTTTCAGATGCAACAGAAATTTGCGGATTGGTCAATCCGTTCGCGAGATATGGCAGTTTGGAGGTAAGAAACGCTTGAGAAACTCAAAATTTTCGCAGTTCTGATGCTCGACACGAATAACTAGAACGACCTAGGGGAAAAGTGCGCATACCGTTGTAATCGGGCGAGTTTCTACTTTCAGATGCAACAGAAATTTTGCGGATTGGTCAATCCGTTCGCGAGATATGGCAGTTTGGAGGTAAGAAACGCTTGAGAAACTCAAAATTTTCGCAGTTCTGATGCTCGAAACGAATAACTAGAAAGGCCTAGGGGAAAACTACACCTACCGTTGTAATCGGGCGAGTTTCTACTTTCAGATGCATCAGAAATTTTGCGGATTGGTCAATCCGTTCGCGAGATATGGCAGTTTGGAGGTAAGAAACGCATGAGAAACTCAAAATTTTCGCAGTTCTAATGCTCGACACGAATAACTAGAACGGCCTAGGGGAAAAGTGCGCATACCGTTGTAATCGGGCGAGTTTCTACTTTCAGAAGCAACAGAAATTTTGCGGATTGGTCAATCCGTTCGCGAGATATGGCAGTTTGGAGGTAAGAAACGCTTGAGAAACTCAAAATTTTCGCAGTTCTGATGCTCGACACGAATAACTAGAACGGCCTAGGGGAAAACTACACCTACCGTTGTAATCGGGCGAGTTTCTACTTTCAGATGCATCAGATATTTTGCGGATTGGTCAATCCGTTCGCGAGATATGGCAGTTTGGAGGTAAGAAACGCTTGAGAAACTCAAAATTTTGGCAGTTCTGATGCTCGAAACGAATAATAAGAACGGCCTAGGGGAAAAGTGCGCATACCGTTGTAATCGGGCGAGTTTCTACTTTCAGATGCAACAGAAATTTTGCGGATTGGTCAATCCGTTCGCGAGATATGGCAGTTTGGAGGTAAGAAACGCTTGAGAAACTCAAAATTTTCGCTGTTCTGATGCTCGAAACGAATAACTAGAAAGGCCTAGGGGAAAACTACACCTACCGTTGTAATCGGGCGAGTTTCTACTTTCAGATGCAACAGAAATTTGCGGATTGGTCAATCCGTTCGCGAGATATGGCAGTTTGGAGGTAAGAAACGCTTGAGAAACTCAAAATTTTCGCAGTTCTGATGCTCGACACGAATAACTAGAACGACCTAGGGGAAAAGTGCGCATACCGTTGTAATCGGGCGAGTTTCTACTTTCAGATGCAACAGAAATTTTGCGGATTGGTCAATCCGTTCGCGAGATATGGCAGTTTGGAGGTAAGAAACGCTTGAGAAACTCAAAATTTTCGCAGTTCTGATGCTCGAAACGAATAACTAGAAAGGCCTAGGGGAAAACTACACCTACCGTTGTAATCGGGCGAGTTTCTACTTTCAGATGCATCAGAAATTTTGCGGATTGGTCAATCCGTTCGCGAGATATGGCAGTTTGGAGGTAAGAAACGCATGAGAAACTCAAAATTTTCGCAGTTCTAATGCTCGACACGAATAACTAGAACGGCCTAGGGGAAAAGTGCGCATACCGTTGTAATCGGGCGAGTTTCTACTTTCAGAAGCAACAGAAATTTTGCGGATTGGTCAATCCGTTCGCGAGATATGGCAGTTTGGAGGTAAGAAACGCTTGAGAAACTCAAAATTTTCGCAGTTCTGATGCTCGACACGAATAACTAGAACGGCCTAGGGGAAAACTACACCTACCGTTGTAATCGGGCGAGTTTCTACTTTCAGATGCATCAGATATTTTGCGGATTGGTCAATCCGTTCGCGAGATATGGCAGTTTGGAGGTAAGAAACGCATGAGAAACTCAAAATTTTCGCAGTTCTAATGCTCGACACGAATAACTAGAACGGCCTAGGGGAAAAGTGCGCATACCGTTGTAATCGGGCGAGTTTCTACTTTCAGAAGCAACAGAAATTTTGCGGATTGGTCAATCCGTTCGCGAGATATGGCAGTTTGGAGGTAAGAAACGCTTGAGAAACTCAAAATTTTGGCAGTTCTGATGCTCGAAACGAATAACAAGAACGGCCTAGGGGAAAAGTGCGCATACCGTTGTAATCGGGCGAGTTTCTACTTTCAGATGCAACAGAAATTTTGCGGATTGGTCAATCCGTTCGCGAGATATGGCAGTTTGGAGGTAAGAAACGCTTGAGAAACTCAAAATTTTCGCAGTTCTGATGCTCGAAACGAATAACTAGAAAGGCCTAGGGGAAAACTACACCTACCGTTGTAATCGGGCGAGTTTCTACTTTCAGATGCATCAGAAATTTTGCGGATTGGTCAATCCGTTCGCGAGATATGGCAGTTTGGAGGTATGAAACGCTTGAGAAACTCAAAATATTCGCAGTTCTGATGCTCGAAACGAATAACTAGAACGACCTAGGGGAAAAGTGCGCATACCGTTGTAATCGGGCGAGTTTCTACTTTCAGATGCAACAGAAATTTTGCGGATTGGTCAATCCGTTCGCGAGATATGGCAGTTTGGAGGTAAGAAACGCTTGAGAAACTCAAAATTTTCGCAGTTCTGATGCTCGAAACGAATAACTAGAAAGGCCTAGGGAAAAACTACACCTACCGTTGTAATCGGGCGAGTTTCTACTTTCAGATGCATCAGAAATTTTGCGGATTGGTCAATCCGTTCGCGAGATATGGCAGTTTGGAGGTAAGAAACGCATGAGAAACTCAAAATTTTCGCAGTTCTAATGCTCGACACGAATAACTAGAACGGCCTAGGGGAAAAGTGCGCATACCGTTGTAATCGGGCGAGTTTCTACTTTCAGAAGCAACAGAAATTTTGCGGATTGGTCAATCCGTTCGCGAGATATGGCAGTTTGGAGGTAAGAAACGCTTGAGAAACTCAAAATTTTGGCAGTTCTGATGCTCGAAACGAATAACAAGAACGGCCTAGGGGAAAAGTGCGCATACCGTTGTGATCGGGCGAGTTTCTACTTTCAGATGCAACAGAAATTTTGCGGATTGGTCAATCCGTTCGCGAGATATGGCAGTTTGGAGGTAAGAAACGCTTGAGAAACTCAAAATTTTCGCAGTTCTGATGCTCGAAACGAATAACTAGAAAGGCCTAGGGGAAAACTACACCTACCGTTGTAATCGGGCGAGTTTCTACTTTCAGATGCATCAGAAATTTTGCGGATTGGTCAATCCGTTCGCGAGATATGGCAGTTTGGAGGTATGAAACGCTTGAGAAACTCAAAATATTCGCAGTTCTGATGCTCGAAACGAATAACAAGAACGGCCTAGGGGAAAAGTACGCATACCGTTGTAATCGGGCGAGTTTCTACTTTCAGATGCAACGGAAATTTTGCGGATTGGTTAATCCGTTCGCGAGATATGGCAGTTTGGAGGTAAGAAACGCTTGAGAAATTCAAAATTTTCGCATTTTTGATGCTCGACACGAATAACTAGAACGGCCTAGGGGAAAAGTGCGCATACCGCTGTAATCGGGCGAGTTTCTACTTTCAGAAGCAACAGAAATTTTGCGGATTGGTCAATCCATTCGCGAGATATGGCAGTTTGGAGGTAAGAAACGCTTGAGAAACTCAAAATTTTCGCAGTTCTGATGCTCGACACGAATAACTAGAACGGCCTAGGGGAAAAGTGCGCATACCGTTGTAATCGGGCGAGTTTCTACTTTCAGAAGCAACAGAAATTTTGCGGATTGGTCAATCCGTTCGCGAGATATGGCAGTTTGGAGGTAAGAAACGCTTGAGAAACTCAAAATTTTCGCAGTTCTGATGCTCGAAACGAATAACAAGAACGGCCTAGGGGAGAAGTGCGCATACCGTTGTAATCGGGCGAGTTTCTACTTTCAGATGCATCGGAAATTTTGCGGATTGGTTAATCCGTTCGCGAGATATGGCAGTTTGAAGGTAAGAAACGCTTGAGAAACTCAAAATTTTCGCATTTTTGATGCTCGAAACGAATAACTAGAACGGCCTAGGGGAAAAGTGCGCAAACCGTTGTAATCGGGCGAGTTTCTACTTTTAGATGCAACAGAAATTTTGCGGATTGGTCAATCCGTTCGCGAGATATGGCAGTTTGGAGGTAAGAAACGCTTGAGAAACTCAAAATTTTCGCAGTTCTGATGCTCGACACGAATAACTAGAACGCCCTAGGGGAAAACTACACCTACCGTTGTAATCGGGCGAGTTTCTACTTTCAGATGCAACAGAAATTTTGCGGATTGGTCAATCCGTTCGCGAGATATGGCAGTTTGAAGGTAAGAAACGCCTGAGAAACTCAAAATTTTCGCAGTTCTGATGCTCGAAATGAATAACTGGAACGGCCTAGGGGAAAACTACACCTACCGTTGTAATCGGGCGAGTTTCTACTTTCAGATGCAACAGAAATTTTGCGGAGTGATCAATCCGTTCGCGAGATATGGCAGTTTGGAGATAAGAAACGCTTGAGAAACTCAAAATTTTCGCAGTTCTGATGCTCGAAACGAATAACAAGAACGGCCTAGGGGAAAAGTGCGCATACCGCTGTAATCGGGCGAGTTTCTACTTTCAGAAGCAACAGAAATTTTGCGGATTGGTCAATCCATTCGCGAGATATGGCAGTTTGGAGGTAAGAAACGCTTGAGAAACTCAAAATTTTCGCAGTTCTGATGCTCGACACGAATAACTAGAACGGCCTAGGGGAAAAGTGCGCATACCGTTGTAATCGGGCGAGTTTCTACTTTCAGAAGCAACAGAAATTTTGCGGATTGGTCAATCCGTTCGCGAGATATGGCAGTTTGGAGGTAAGAAACGCTTGAGAAACTCAAAATTTTCGCAGTTCTGATGCTCGAAACGAATAACAAGAACGGCCTAGGGGAGAAGTGCGCATACCGTTGTAATCGGGCGAGTTTCTACTTTCAGATGCATCGGAAATTTTGCGGATTGGTTAATCCGTTCGCGAGATACGGCAGTTTGGAGGTAAGAAACGCTTGAGAAACTCAAAATTTTCGCATTTTTGATGCTCGAAACGAATAACTAGAACGGCCTAGGGGAAAAGTGCGCATACCGCTGTAATCGGGCGAGATTCTACTTTCAGAAGCAACAGAAATTTTGCGGATTGGTCAATCCGTTCGCGAGATATGGCAGTTTGGAGATAAGAAACGCTTGAGAAACACAAAATTTTCCCAGTTCTGATGCTCGACACGAATAACTAGAACGGCCTAGGGGAAAAGTGCGCATACCGTTGTAATCGGGCGAGTTTCTACTTTCAGATGCAACAGAAATTTTGCGGATTGGTCAATCCGTTCGCGAGATATGGCAGTTTGGAGGTAAGAAACGCTTGAGAAACTCAAAATTTTCGCAGTTCTGATGCTCGACACGAATAACTAGAACGGCCTAGGGGAAAAGTGCGCACACCGTTGTAATCGGGCGAGTTTCTACTTTTAGATGCAACAGAAATTTTGCGGATTGGTCAATCCGTTCGCGAGATATGGCAGTTTTGAGGTAAGAAACGCTTGAGAAACTCAAAATTTTCGCAGTTCTGATGCTCGACACGAATAACTAGAACGACCTAGGGGAAAAGTGCGCATACCGTTGTAATCGGGCGAGTTTCTACTTTCAGATGCAACAGAAATTTTGCGGATTGGTCAATCCGTTCGCGAGATATGGCAGTTTGGAGGTAAGAAACGCTTGAGAAACTCAAAATTTTCGCAGTTCTGATGCTCGAAACGAATAACTAGAAAGGCCTAGGGGAAAACTACACCTACCGTTGTAATCGGGCGAGTTTCTACTTTCAGATGCATCAGAAATTTTGCGGATTGGTCAATCCGTTCGCGAGATATGGCAGTTTGGAGGTAAGAAACGCATGAGAAACTCAAAATTTTCGCAGTTCTAATGCTCGACACGAATAACTAGAACGGCCTAGGGGAAAAGTGCGCATACCGTTGTAATCGGGCGAGTTTCTACTTTCAGAAGCAACAGAAATTTTGCGGATTGGTCAATCCGTTCGCGAGATATGGCAGTTTGGAGGTAAGAAACGCTTGAGAAACTCAAAATTTTGGCAGTTCTGATGCTCGAAACGAATAATAAGAACGGCCTAGGGGAAAAGTGCGCATACCGTTGTAATCGGGCGAGTTTCTACTTTCAGATGCAACAGAAATTTTGCGGATTGGTCAATCCGTTCGCGAGATATGGCAGTTTGGAGGTAAGAAACGCTTGAGAAACTCAAAATTTTCGCAGTTCTGATGCTCGAAACGAATAACTAGAAAGGCCTAGGGGAGAACTACACCTACCGTTGTAATCGGGCGAGTTTCTACTTTCAGATGCAACAGAAATTTGCGGATTGGTCAATCCGTTCGCGAGATATGGCAGTTTGGAGGTAAGAAACGCTTGAGAAACTCAAAATTTTCGCAGTTCTGATGCTCGACACGAATAACTAGAACGACCTAGGGGAAAAGTGCGCATACCGTTGTAATCGGGCGAGTTTCTACTTTCAGATGCAACAGAAATTTTGCGGATTGGTCAATCCGTTCGCGAGATATGGCAGTTTGGAGGTAAGAAACGCTTGAGAAACTCAAAATTTTCGCAGTTCTGATGCTCGAAACGAATAACTAGAAAGGCCTAGGGGAAAACTACACCTACCGTTGTAATCGGGCGAGTTTCTACTTTCAGATGCATCAGAAATTTTGCGGATTGGTCAATCCGTTCGCGAGATATGGCAGTTTGGAGGTAAGAAACGCATGAGAAACTCAAAATTTTCGCAGTTCTAATGCTCGACACGAATAACTAGAACGGCCTAGGGGAAAAGTGCGCATACCGTTGTAATCGGGCGAGTTTCTACTTTCAGAAGCAACAGAAATTTTGCGGATTGGTCAATCCATTCGCGAGATATGGCAGTTTGGAGGTAAGAAACGCTTGAGAAACTCAAAATTTTCGCAGTTCTGATGCTCGACACGAATAACTAGAACGGCCTAGGGGAAAAGTGCGCATACCGTTGTAATCGGGCGAGTTTCTACTTTCAGAAGCAACAGAAATTTTGCGGATTGGTCAATCCGTTCGCGAGATATGGCAGTTTGGAGGTAAGAAACGCTTGAGAAACTCAAAATTTTCGCAGTTCTGATGCTCGACACGAATAACTAGAACGCCCTAGGGGAAAACTACACCTACCGTTGTAATCGGGCGAGTTTCTACTTTCAGATGCAACAGAAATTTTGCGGATTGGTCAATCCGTTCGCGAGATATGGCAGTTTGAAGGTAAGAAACGCCTGAGAAACTCAAAATTTTCGCAGTTCTGATGCTCGAAATGAATAACTGGAACGGCCTAGGGGAAAACTACACCTACCGTTGTAATCGGGCGAGTTTCTACTTTCAGATGCAACAGAAATTTTGCGGAGTGATCAATCCGTTCGCGAGATATGGCAGTTTGGAGATAAGAAACGCTTGAGAAACTCAAAATTTTCGCAGTTCTGATGCTCGAAACGAATAACAAGAACGGCCTAGGGGAAAAGTGCGCATACCGCTGTAATCGGGCGAGTTTCTACTTTCAGAAGCAACAGAAATTTTGCGGATTGGTCAATCCATTCGCGAGATATGGCAGTTTGGAGGTAAGAAACGCTTGAGAAACTCAAAATTTTCGCAGTTCTGATGCTCGACACGAATAACTAGAACGGCCTAGGGGAAAAGTGCGCATACCGTTGTAATCGGGCGAGTTTCTACTTTCAGAAGCAACAGAAATTTTGCGGATTGGTCAATCCGTTCGCGAGATATGGCAGTTTGGAGGTAAGAAACGCTTGAGAAACTCAAAATTTTCGCAGTTCTGATGCTCGAAACGAATAACAAGAACGGCCTAGGGGAGAAGTGCGCATACCGTTGTAATCGGGCGAGTTTCTACTTTCAGATGCATCGGAAATTTTGCGGATTGGTTAATCCGTTCGCGAGATATGGCAGTTTGGAGGTAAGAAACGCTTGAGAAACTCAAAATTTTCGCATTTTTGATGCTCGAAACGAATAACTAGAACGGCCTAGGGGAAAAGTGCGCATACCGCTGTAATCGGGCGAGATTCTACTTTCAGAAGCAACAGAAATTTTGCGGATTGGTCAATCCGTTCGCGAGATATGGCAGTTTGGAGATAAGAAACGCTTGAGAAACACAAAATTTTCCCAGTTCTGATGCTCGACACGAATAACTAGAACGGCCTAGGGGAAAAGTGCGCATACCGTTGTAATCGGGCGAGTTTCTACTTTCAGATGCAACAGAAATTTTGCGGATTGGTCAATCCGTTCGCGAGATATGGCAGTTTGGAGGTAAGAAACGCTTGAGAAACTAAAAATTTTCGCAGTTCTGATGCTCGACACGAATAACTAGAACGGCCTAGGGGAAAAGTGCGCACACCGTTGTAATCGGGCGAGTTTCTACTTTTAGATGCAACAGAAATTTTGCGGATTGGTCAATCCGTTCGCGAGATATGGCAGTTTTGAGGTAAGAAACGCTTGAGAAACTCAAAATTTTCGCAGTTCTGATGCTCGACACGAATAACTAGAACGCCCTAGGGGAAAAGTGCGCATACCGTTGTAATCGGGCGAGGTTCTACTTTCAGATGCAACAGAAATTTTGCGGATTGGTCAATCCGTTCGCGAGATATGGCAGTTTTGAGGTAAGAAACGCTTGAGAAACTCAAAATATTCGCAGTTCTGATACTCGAAACGAATAACAAGAACGGCCTAGGGGAAAAGTGCGCATACCGTTGTAATCGGGCGAGTTTCTACTTTCAGATGCAACAGAAATTTTGCGGATTGGTCAATCCGTTCGCGAGATATGGCAGTTTGGAGGTAAGAAACGCTTGAGAAACTCAAAATTTTCGCAGTTCTAATGCTCGACACGAATAACTAGAACGGCCTAGGGGAAAAGTGCGCATACCGTTGTAATCGGGCGAGTTTCTACTTTCAGATGCAACAGAAATTTTGCGGAGTGGTCAATCCGTTCGCGAGATATGGCAGTTTGGATGTAAGAAACGCTTGAGAAACTCAAAATTTTCGCAGTTCTGATGCTCGAAACGAATAACTAGAAAGGCCTAGGGGAAAACTACACCTACCGTTGTAATCGGGCGAGTTTCTACTTTCAGATGCATCAGAAATTTTGCGGATTGGTCAATCCGTTCGCGAGATATGGCAGTTTGGAGGTATGAAACGCTTGAGAAACTCAAAATATTCGCAGTTCTGATGCTCGAAACGAATAACAAGAACGGCCTAGGGGAAAAGTACGCATACCGTTGTAATCGGGCGAGTTTCTACTTTCAGATGCAACGCAAATTTTGCGGATTGGTTAATCCGTTCGCGAGATATGGCAGTTTGGAGGTAAGAAACGCTTGAGGAACTCAAAATTTTCGCATTTTTGATGCTCGACACGAATAACTAAAACGGCCTAGGGGAAAAGTGCGCATACCGCTGTAATCGGGCGAGTTTCTACTTTTAGATGCAACAGCAATTTTGCGGATTGGTCAATCCGTTCGCGAGATGTGGCAGTTTGGAGATAAGAAACGCTTGAGAAACTCAAAATTTTCGCAGTTCTAATGCTCGACACGAATAACTAGAACGGCCTAGGGGAAAAGTGCGCATACCGTTGTAATCGGGCGAGTTTCTACTTTCAGAAGCAACAGAAATTTTGCGGATTGGTCAATCCGTTCGTGAGATATGGCAGTTTGGAGGTAAGAAACGCTTGAGAAACTCAAAATTTTCGCAGTTCTGATGCTCGAAACGAATAACAAGAACGGCCTAGGGGAAAAGTACGCATACCGTTGTAATCGGGCGAGTTTCTACTTTTAGATGCAACAGAAATTATGCGGATTGGTCAATCCGTTCGCGAGATATGGCAGTTTGGAGGTAAGAAACGCTTGAGAAACTCAAAATATTCGCAGTTCTGATGCTCGAAACGAATAACAAGAACGGCCTAGGGGAAAAGTGCGCATACCGTTGTAATCGGGCGAGTTTCTACTGTCAGATGCAACAGAAATTTTGCGAATTGTTTAATCCGTTCGCTAGATATGGCAGTTTGGAGGTAACTAACGCTTGAGAAACTCAAAATTTTCGCATTTTTTATGCTCGAAACGAATAACTAGTACGGCCTAGGGGAAAAGTGCGCATACCGTTGTAATCGGGCGAGTTTCTACTTTCAGAAGCAACAGAAATTTTGCGGATTGGTCAATCCGTTCGCGAGATATGGCAGTTTGGAGGTAAGAAACGCTTGAGAAACTCAAAATTTTCGCAGTTCTGATGCTCGAAACGAATAACAAGAACGGCCTAGGGGAAAAGTACGCATACCGTTGTAATCGGGCGAGTTTCTACTTTTAGATGCAACAGAAATTATGCGGATTGGTCAATCCGTTCGCGAGATATGGCAGTTTGGAGGTAAGAAACGCTTGAGAAACTCAAAATTTTCGCAGTTCTAATGCTCGACACGAATAACTAGAACGACCTAGGGGAAAAGTGCGCATACCGTTGTAATCGGGCGAGTTTCTACTTTCAGATGCAACAGAAATTTTGCGGATTGGTCAATCCGTTCGCGAGATATGGCAGTTTGGAGGTAAGAAACGCTTGAGAAACTCAAAATTTTCGCAGTTCTGATGGTCGAAACGAATAACTAGAAAGGCCTAGGGGAAAACTACACCTACCGTTGTAATCGGGCGAGTTTCTACTTTCAGATGCATCAGAAATTTTGCGGATTGGTCAATCCGTTCGCGAGATATGGCAGTTTGGAGGTAAGAAACGCTTGAGAAACTCAAAATTTTCGCAGTTCTAATGCTCGACACGAATAACTAGAACGGCCTAGGGGAAAAGTGCGCATACCGTTGTAATCGGGCGAGTTTCTACTTTCAGATGCATCAGAAATTTTGCGGATTGGTCAATCCGTTCGCGAGATATGGCAGTTTGGAGGTAAGAAACGCTTGAGAAACTCAAAATTTTCGCAGTTCTAATGCTCGACACGAATAACTAGAACGGCCTAGGGGAAAAGTGCGCATACCATTGTAATCGGGCGAGTTTCTACTTTCAGAAGCAACAGAAATTTTGCGGATTGGTCAATCCGTTCGCGAGATATGGCAGTTTGGAGGTAAGAAACGCTTGAGAAACTCAAAATTTTGGCAGTTCTGATGCTCGAAACGAATAACAAGAACGGCCTAGGGGAAAAGTGCGCATACCGTTGTAATCGGGCGAGTTTCTACTTTCAGATGCAACAGAAATTTTGCGTATTGGTCAATCCGTTCGCGAGATATGGCAGTTTGGAGGTAAGAAACGCTTGAGAAACTCAAAATTTTCGCAGTTCTGATGCTCGAAACGAATAACTAGAACCGCCTAGGGGAAAGGTGCGCATACCGTTGTAATCGGGCGAGTTTCTACTTTCAGATGCAACAGAAATTTGCGGATTGGTCAATCCGTTCGCGAGATATGGCAGTTTGGAGGTAAGAAACGCTTGAGAAACTCAAAATATTCGCAGTTCTGATACTCGAAACGAATAACAAGAACGGCCTAGGGGAAAAGTGCGCATACCGTTGTAATCGGGCGAGTTTCTACTTTCAGATGCAACAGAAATTTTGCGGATTGGTCAATCCGTTCGCGAGATATGGCAGTTTGGAGGTAAGAAACGCTTGAGAAACTCAAAATTTTCGCAGTTCTGGTGCTCGAAACGAATAACAAGAACGGCCTAGTGGAAAAGTACGCATACCGTTGTAATCGGGCGAGTTTCTACTTTTAGATGCAACAGAAATTTTGCGGATTGGTCAATCCGTTCGCGAGAAATGGCAGTTTGGAGGTAAGAAACGCTTGAGAAACTCAAAATTTTCGCAGTTCTAATGCTCGACACGAATAACTAGAACGGCCTAGGGGAAAAGTGCGCATACCGTTGTAATCGGGCGAGTTTCTACTTTCAGATGCAACAGAAATTTTGCGGATTGGTCAATCCGTTCGCGAGATATGGCAGTTTGGATGTAAGAAACGCTTGAGAAACTCAAAATTTTCGCAGTTCTGATGCTCGAAACGAATAACTAGAAAGGCCTAGGGGAAAACTACACCTACCGTTGTAATCGGGCGAGTTTCTACTTTCAGATGCATCAGAAATTTTGCGGATTGGTCAATCCGTTCGCGAGATATGGCAGTTTGGAGGTATGAAACGCTTGAGAAACTCAAAATATTCGCAGTTCTGATGCTCGAAACGAATAACAAGAACGGCCTAGGGGAAAAGTACGCATACCGTTGTAATCGGGCGAGTTTCTACTTTCAGATGCAACGCAAATTTTGCGGATTGGTTAATCCGTTCGCGAGATATGGCAGTTTGGAGGTAAGAAACGCTTGAGAAACTCAAAATTTTCGCATTTTTGATGCTCGACACGAATAACTAGAACGGCCTAGGGGAAAAGTGCGCATACCGCTGTAATCGGGCGAGTTTCTACTTTTAGATGCAACAGAAATTTTGCGGATTGGTCAATCCGTTCGCGAGATGTGGCAGTTTGGAGATAAGAAACGCTTGAGAAACTCAAAATTTTCGCAGTTCTAATGCTCGACACGAATAACTAGAACGGCCTAGGGGAAAAGTGCGCATACCGTTGTAATCGGGCGAGTTTCTACTTTCAGAAGCAACAGAAATTTTGCGGATTGGTCAATCCGTTCGCGAGATATGGCAGTTTGGAGGTAAGAAACGCTTGAGAAACTCAAAATTTTCGCAGTTCTGATGCTCGAAACGAATAACAAGAACGGCCTAGGGGAAAACTACACCTACCGTTGTAATCGGGCGAGTTTCTACTTTCAGATGCATCAGAAATTTTGCGGATTGGTCAATCCGTTCGCGAGATATGGCAGTTTGGAGGTAAGAAACGCTTGAGAAACTCAAAATATTCGCAGTTCTGATGCTCGAAACGAATAACAAGAACGGCCTAGGGGAAAAGTGCGCATACCGTTGTAATCGGGCGATTTTCTACTGTCAGATGCAACAGAAATTTTGCGAATTGTTTAATCCGTTCGCGAGATATGGCAGTTTGGAGGTAACTAACGCTTGAGAAACTCAAAATTTTCGCATTTTTTATGCTCGAAACGAATAACTAGTACGGCCTAGGGGAAAAGTGCGCATACCGTTGTAATCGGGCGAGTTTCTACTTTCAGAAGCAACAGAAATTTTGCGGATTGGTCAATCCGTTCGCGAGATATGGCAGTTTGGAGGTAAGAAACGCTTGAGAAACTCAAAATTTTGGCAGTTCTGATGCTCGAAACGAATAACAAGAACGGCCTAGGGGAAAAGTGCGCATACCGTTGTAATCGGGCGAGTTTCTACTTTCAGATGCAACAGAAATTTTGCGGATTGGTCAATCCGTTCGCGAGATATGGCAGTTTGGAGGTAAGAAACGCTTGAGAAACTCAAAATTTTCGCAGTTCTGATGCTCGAAACGAATAACTAGAACCGCCTAGGGGAAAGGTGCGCATACCGTTGTAATCGGGCGAGTTTCTACTTTCAGATGCAACAGAAATTTTGCGGATTGGTCAATCCGTTCGCGAGATATGGCAGTTTGGAGGTAAGAAACGCTTGAGAAACTCAAAATTTTCGCAGTTCTGATGCTCGAAACGAATAACTAGAAAGGCCTAGGGGAAAACTACACCTACCGTTGTAATCGGGCGAGTTTCTACTTTCAGATGCAACAGAAATTTGCGGATTGGTCAATCCGTTCGCGAGATATGGCAGTTTGGAGGTAAGAAACGCTTGAGAAACTCCAAATTTTCGCAGTTCTGATGCTCGAAACGAATAACTAGAACGGCCTAGGGGAAAACTACTCATACCGTTGTAATGGGGCTAGTTTCTACTTTCAGATGCAACAGAAACTTTGCGGATTGGTCAATCCGTTCGCGAGATATGGCAGTTTTGAGGTAAGAAACGCTTGAAAAACTCCAAATTTTCGCAGTTCTGATACTCGAAACGAATAACCAAAACGGCCTAGGGGAAAACTACTCATACCTTTGTAATGGGGCTAGTTTCTACTTTCAGATGCAACAGAAACTTTGCGGATTGGTCAATCCGTTCGCGAGATATGGCAGTTTTGATGTAAGAAACGCTTGAGAAACTCCAAATTTTCGCAGTTCTGATGCTCGAAACGAATAACTAGAACGGCCTAGGGGAAAACTACTCATACCGTTGTAATGGGGCTAGTTTCTACTTTCAGATGCAACAGAAACTTTGCGGATTGGTCAATCCGTTCGCGAGATATGGCAGTTTTGAGGTAAGAAACGCTTGAAAAACTCCAAATTTTCGCAGTTCTGATACTCGAAACGAATAACCAAAACGGCCTAGGGGAAAACTACTCATACCTTTGTAATGGGGCTAGTTTCTACTTTCAGATGCAACAGAAACTTTGCGGATTGGTCAATCCGTTCGCGAGATATGGCAGTTTTGAGGTAAGAAACGCTTGAGAAACTCCAAATTTTCGCAGTTCTGATGCTCGAAACGAATAACTAGAACGGCCTAGGGGAAAACTACTCATACCGTTGTAATGGGGCTAGTTTCTACTTTCAGATGCAACAGAAACTTTGCGGATTGGTCAATCCGTTCGCGAGATATGGCAGTTTTGAGGTAAGAAACGCCTGAAAAACTCCAAATTTTTGCAGTTCTGATGCTCGAAACGAATAACTAGAACGGCCTAGGGGAAGACTACTCATACCGTTGTAATGGGGCTAGTTTCTACTTTCAGATGCAACAGAAACTTTGCGGATTGGTCAATCCGTTCGCGAGATATGGCAGTTTTGAGGTAAGAAACGCCTGAAAAACTCCAAATTTTTGCAGTTCTGATGCTCGAAACGAATAACTAGAACGGCCTAGGGGAAGACTACTCATACCGTTGTAATGGGGCTAGTTTCTACTTTCAGATGCAACAGAAACTTTGCGGATTGGTCAATCCGTTCGCGAGATATGGCAGTTTTGAGGTAAGAAACGCTTGAGAAACTCCAAATTTTCGCAGTTCTGATGCTCGAAACGAATAACTAGAACGGCCTAGGGGAAAACTACTCATACCGTTGTAATGGGGCTAGTTTCTACTTTCAGATGCAACAGAAACTTTGCGGATTGGTCAATCCGTTCGCGAGATATGGCAGTTTTGAGGTAAGAAACGCTTGAAAAACTCCAAATTTTCGCAGTTCTGATGCTCGAAACGAATAACCAAAACGGCCTAGGGGAAAACTACTCATACCGTTGTAATGGGGCTAGTTTCTACTTTCAGATGCAACAGAAACTTTGCGGATTGGTCAATCCGTTCGCGAGATATGGCAGTTTTGAGGTAAGAAACGCTTGAGAAACTCCAAATTTTCGCAGTTCTGATGCTCGAAACGAATAACTAGAACGGCCTAGGGGAAAACTACTCATACCGTTGTAATGGGGCTAGTTTCTACTTTCAGATGCAACAGAAACTTTGCGGATTGGTCAATCCGTTCGCGAGATATGGCAGTTTTGAGGTAAGAAACGCTTGAGAAACTCCAAATTTTCGCAGTTCTGATGCTCGAAACGAATAACTAGAACGGCCTAGGGGAAGACTACTCATACCGTTGTAATGGGGCTAGTTTCTACTTTCAGATGCAACAGAAACTTTGCGGATTGGTCAATCCGTTCGCGAGATATGGCAGTTTTGAGGTAAGAAACGCTTGAGAAACTCCAAATTTTCGCAGTTCTGATGCTCGAAACGAATAACTAGAACGGCCTAGGGGAAAACTACTCATACCGTTGTAATGGGGCTAGTTTCTACTTTCAGATGCAATAGAAACTTTGCGGATTGGTCAATCCGTTCGCGAGATATGGCAGTTTTGAGGTAAGAAACGCTTGAGAAACTCCAAATTTTCGCAGTTCTGATGCTCGAAACGTATAACCAAAACGGCCTAGGGGAAAACTACTCATACCGTTGTAATGGGGCGAGTTTCTACTTTCAGATGCAACAGAAACTTTGCGGATTGGTCAATCCGTTCGCGAGATATGGCAGTTTTGAGGTAAGAAACGATTGAGAAACTCCAAATTTTCGCAATTCTGATGCTCGAAACGAATAACTAGAACGGCCTAGGGGAAAACTACTCATACCGTTGTAATGGGGCTAGTTTCTACTTTCAGATGCAACAGAAACTTTGCGGATTGGTCAATCCGTTCGCGAGATATGGCAGTTTTGAGGTAAGAAACGCCTGAAAAACTCCAAATTTTTGCAGTTCTGATGCTCGAAACGAATAACTAGAACGGCCTAGGGGAAGACTACTCATACCGTTGTAATGGGGCTAGTTTCTACTTTCAGATGCAACAGAAACTTTGCGGATTGGTCAATCCGTTCGCGAGATATGGCAGTTTAGAGGTAAGAAACGCCTGAAAAACTCCAAATTTTTGCAGTTCTGATGCTCGAAACGAATAACTAGAACGGCCTAGGGGAAAACTACTCATACCGTTGTAATGGGGCTAGTTTCTACTTTCAGATGCAACAGAAACTTTGCGGATTGGTCAATCCGTTCGCGAGATATGGCAGTTTTGAGGTAAGAAACGCCTGAAAAACTCCAAATTTTTGCAGTTCTGATGCCCGAAACGAATAACTAGAACGGCCTAGGGGAAAACTACTCATACCGTTGTAATGGGGCTAGTTTCTACTTTCAGATGCAACAGAAACTTTGCGGATTGGTCAATCCGTTCGCGAGATATGGCAGTTTTGAGGTAAGAAACGCCTGAAAAACTCCAAATTTTTGCAGTTCTGATGCTCGAAACGAATAACTAGAACGGCCTAGGGGAAGACTACTCATACCGTTGTAATGGGGCTAGTTTCTACTTTCAGATGCAACAGAAACTTTGCGGATTGGTCAATCCGTTCGCGAGATATGGCAGTTTTGAGGTAAGAAACGCCTGAAAAACTCCAAATTTTTGCAGTTCTGATGCTCGAAACGAATAACTAGAACGGCCTAGGGGAAGACTACTCATACCGTTGTAATGGGGCTAGTTTCTACTTTCAGATGCAACAGAAACTTTGCGGATTGGTCAATCCGTTCGCGAGATATGGCAGTTTTGAGGTAAGAAACGCTTGAGAAACTCCAAATTTTCGCAGTTCTGATGCTCGAAACGAATAACTAGAACGGCCTAGGGGAAAACTACTCATACCGTTGTAATGGGGCTAGTTTCTACTTTCAGATGCAACAGAAACTTTGCGGATTGGTCAATCCGTTCGCGAGATATGGCAGTTTTGAGGTAAGAAACGCTTGAGAAACTCCAAATTTTCGCAGTTCTGATGCTCGAAACGAATAACTAGAACGGCCTAGGGGAAAACTACTCATACCGTTGTAATGGGGCTAGTTTCTACTTTCAGATGCAACAGAAACTTTGCGGATTGGTCAATCCGTTCGCGAGATATGGCAGTTTTGAGGTAAGAAACGCTTGAGAAACTCCAAATTTTCGCAGTTCTGATGCTCGAAACGAATAACTAGAACGGCCTAGGGGAAAACTACTCATACCGTTGTAATGGGGCTAGTTTCTACTTTCAGATGCAACAGAAACTTTGCGGATTGGTCAATCCGTTCGCGAGATATGGCAGTTTTGAGGTAAGAAACGCCTGAAAAACTCCAAATTTTTGCAGTTCTGATGCTCGAAACGAATAACTAGAACGGCTTAGGGGAAAACTACTCATACCGTTGTAATGGGGCTAGTTTCTACTTTCAGATGCAACAGAAACTTTGCGGATTGGTCAATCCGTTCGCGAGATATGGCAGTTTTGAGGTAAGAAACGCCTGAAAAACTCCAAATTTTTGCAGTTCTGATGCTCGAAACGAATAACTAGAACGGCCTAGGGGAAAACTACTCATACCGTTGTAATGGGGCTAGTTTCTACTTTCAGATGCAACAGAAACTTTGCGGATTGGTCAATCCGTTCGCGAGATATGGCAGTTTTGAGGTAAGAAACGCTTGAAAAACTCCAAATTTTCGCAGTTCTGATGCTCGAAACGTATAACCAAAACGGCCTAGGGGAAAACTACTCATACCGTTGTAATGGGGCGAGTTTCTACTTTCAGATGCAACAGAAACTTTGCGGATTGGTCAATCAATTCGCGAGATATGGCAGTTTTGAGGTAAGAAACGCTTGAGAAACTCCAAATTTTTGCAGTTCTGATGCTCGAAACGAATAACTAGAACGGCCTAGGGGAAAACTACTCATACCGTTGTAATGGGGCTAGTTTCTACTTTCAGATGCAACAGAAACTTTGCGGATTGGTCAATCCGTTCGCGAGATATGGCAGTTTTGAGGTAAGAAACGCCTGAAAAACTCCAAATTTTTGCAGTTCTGATGCTCGAAACGAATAACTAGAACGGCCTAGGGGAAAACTACTCATACCGTTGTAATGGGGCTAGTTTCTACTTTCAGATGCAACAGAAACTTTGCGGATTGGTCAATCCGTTCGCGAGATATGGCAGTTTAGAGGTAAGAAACGCCTGAAAAACTCCAAATTTTTGCAGTTCTGATGCTCGAAACGAATAACTAGAACGGCCTAGGGGAAAACTACTCATACCGTTGTAATGGGGCTAGTTTCTACTTTCAGATGCAACAGAAACTTTGCGGATTGGTCAATCCGTTCGCGAGATATGGCAGTTTTGAGGTAAGAAACGCTTGAGAAACTCCAAATTTTCGCAGTTCTGATGCTCGAAACGAATAACTAGAACGGCCTAGGGGAAGACTACTCATACCGTTGTAATGGGGCTAGTTTCTACTTTCAGATGCAACAGAAACTTTGCGGATTGGTCAATCCGTTCGCGAGATATGGCAGTTTTGATGTAAGAAACGCCTGAAAAACTCCAAATTTTTGCAGTTCTGATGCTCGAAACGAATAACTAGAACGGCCTAGGGGAAGACTACTCATACCGTTGTAATGGGGCTAGTTTCTACTTTCAGATGCAACAGAAACTTTGCGGATTGGTCAATCCGTTCGCGAGATATGGCAGTTTTGAGGTAAGAAACGCTTGAGAAACTCCAAATTTTCGCAGTTCTGATGCTCGAAACGAATAACTAGAACGGCCTAGGGGAAAACTACTCATACCGTTGTAATGGGGCTAGTTTCTACTTTCAGATGCAACAGAAACTTTGCGGATTGGTCAATCCGTTCGCGAGATATGGCAGTTTTGAGGTAAGAAACGCTTGAAAAACTCCAAATTTTCGCAGTTCTGATGCTCGAAACGAATAACCAAAACGGCCTAGGGGAAAACTACTCATACCGTTGTAATGGGGCTAGTTTCTACTTTCAGATGCAACAGAAACTTTGCGGATTGGTCAATCCGTTCGCGAGATATGGCAGTTTTGAGGTAAGAAACGCTTGAGAAACTCCAAATTTTCGCAGTTCTGATGCTCGAAACGAATAACTAGAACGGCCTAGGGGAAAACTACTCATACCGTTGTAATGGGGCTAGTTTCTACTTTCAGATGCAACAGAAACTTTGCGGATTGGTCAATCCGTTCGCGAGATATGGCAGTTTTGAGGTAAGAAACGCTTGAGAAACTCCAAATTTTCGCAGTTCTGATGCTCGAAACGAATAACTAGAACGGCCTAGGGGAAAACTACTCATACCGTTGTAATGGGGCTAGTTTCTACTTTCAGATGCAACAGAAACTTTGCGGATTGGTCAATCCGTTCGCGAGATATGGCAGTTTTGAGGTAAGAAACGCTTGAGAAACTCCAAATTTTCGCAGTTCTGATGCTCGAAACGAATAACTAGAACGGCCTAGGGGAAAACTACTCATACCGTTGTAATGGGGCTAGTTTCTACTTTCAGATGCAATAGAAACTTTGCGGATTGGTCAATCCGTTCGCGAGATATGGCAGTTTTGAGGTAAGAAACGCTTGAGAAACTCCAAATTTTCGCAGTTCTGATGCTCGAAACGTATAACCAAAACGGCCTAGGGGAAAACTACTCATACCGTTGTAATGGGGCGAGTTTCTACTTTCAGATGCAACAGAAACTTTGCGGATTGGTCAATCCGTTCGCGAGATATGGCAGTTTTGAGGTAAGAAACGATTGAGAAACTCCAAATTTTCGCAATTCTGATGCTCGAAACGAATAACTAGAACGGCCTAGGGGAAAACTACTCATACCGTTGTAATGGGGCTAGTTTCTACTTTCAGATGCAACAGAAACTTTGCGGATTGGTCAATCCGTTCGCGAGATATGGCAGTATTGAGGTAAGAAACGCCTGAAAAACTCCAAATTTTTGCAGTTCTGATGCTCGAAACGAATAACTAGAACGGCCTAGGGGAAAACTACTCATACCGTTGTAATGGGGCTAGTTTCTACTTTCAGATGCAACAGAAACTTTGCGGATTGGTCAATCCGTTCGCGAGATATGGCAGTTTAGAGGTAAGAAACGCCTGAAAAACTCCAAATTTTTGCAGTTCTGATGCTCGAAACGAATAACTAGAACGGCCTAGGGGAAAACTACTCATACCGTTGTAATGGGGCTAGTTTCTACTTTCAGATGCAACAGAAACTTTGCGGATTGGTCAATCCGTTCGCGAGATATGGCAGTTTTGAGGTAAGAAACGCCTGAAAAACTCCAAATTTTTGCAGTTCTGATGCTCGAAACGAATAACTAGAACGGCTTAGGGGAAAACTACTCATACCGTTGTAATGGGGCTAGTTTCTACTTTCAGATGCAACAGAAACTTTGCGGATTGGTCAATCCGTTCGCGAGATATGGCAGTTTTGAGGTAAGAAACGCCTGAAAAACTCCAAATTTTTGCAGTTCTGATGCTCGAAACGAATAACTAGAACGGCCTAGGGGAAAACTACTCATACCGTTGTAATGGGGCTAGTTTCTACTTTCAGATGCAACAGAAACTTTGCGGATTGGTCAATCCGTTCGCGAGATATGGCAGTTTTGAGGTAAGAAACGCTTGAAAAACTCCAAATTTTCGCAGTTCTGATGCTCGAAACGTATAACCAAAACGGCCTAGGGGAAAACTACTCATACCGTTGTAATGGGGCGAGTTTCTACTTTCAGATGCAACAGAAACTTTGCGGATTGGTCAATCAATTCGCGAGATATGGCAGTTTTGAGGTAAGAAACGCTTGAGAAACTCCAAATTTTTGCAGTTCTGATGCTCGAAACGAATAACTAGAACGGCCTAGGGGAAAACTACTCATACCGTTGTAATGGGGCTAGTTTCTACTTTCAGATGCAACAGAAACTTTGCGGATTGGTCAATCCGTTCGCGAGATATGGCAGTTTTGAGGTAAGAAACGCCTGAAAAACTCCAAATTTTCGCAGTTCTGATGCTCGAAACGAATAACTAGAACGGCCTAGGGGAAAACTACTCATACCGTTGTAATGGGGCGAATTTCTACTTTTAGATGCAACAGAAACTTTGCGGATTGGTCAATCCGTTCGCGAGATATGGCAGTTTTGAGGTAAGAAACGCTTGAAAAACTCCAAATTTTCGCAGTTCTGATGCTCGAAACGAATAACCAAAACGGCCTAGGGGAAAACTACTCATACCGTTGTAATGGGGCGAGTTTCTACTTTCAGATGCAACAGAAACTTTGCGGATTGGTCAATCCGTTCGCGAGATATGGCAGTTTTGAGGTAAGAAACGATTGAGAAACTCCAAATTTTCGCAATTCTGATGCTCGAAACGAATAACTAGAACGGCCTAGGGGAAAACTACTCATACCGTTGTAATGGGGCTAGTTTCTACTTTCAGATGCAACAGAAACTTTGCGGATTGGTCAATCCGTTCGCGAGATATGGCAGTTTTGAGGTAAGAAACGCCTGAAAAACTCCAAATTTTTGCAGTTCTGATGCTCGAAACGAATAACTAGAACGGCCTAGGGGAAAACTACTCATACCGTTGTAATGGGGCTAGTTTCTACTTTCAGATGCAACAGAAACTTTGCGGATTGGTCAATCCGTTCGCGAGATATGGCAGTTTTGAGGTAAGAAACGCTTGAGAAACTCCAAATTTTCGCAGTTCTGATGCTCGAAACGAATAACTAGAACGGCCTAGGGGAAGACTACTCATACCGTTGTAATGGGGCTAGTTTCTACTTTCAGATGCAACAGAAACTTTGCGGATTGGTCAATCCGTTCGCGAGATATGGCAGTTTTGAGGTAAGAAACGCTTGAGAAACTCCAAATTTTCGCAGTTCTGATGCTCGAAACGAATAACTAGAACGGCCTAGGGGAAAACTACTCATACCGTTGTAATGGGGCGAATTTCTACTTTCAGATGCAACAGAAACTTTGCGGATTGGTCAATCCGTTCGCGAGATATGGCAGTTTTGAGGTAAGAAACGCTTGAAAAACTCCAAATTTTCGCAGTTCTGATGCTCGAAACGAATAACCAAAACGGCCTAGGGGAAAACTACTCATACCGTTGTAATGGGGCTAGTTTCTACTTTCAGATGCAACAGAAACTTTGCGGATTGGTCAATCCGTTCGCGAGATATGGCAGTTTTGAGGTAAGAAACGCCTGAAAAACTCCAAATTTTTGCAGTTCTGATGCTCGAAACGTATAACCAAAACGGCCTAGGGGAAAACTACTCATACCGTTGTAATGGGGCGAGTTTCTACTTTCAGATGCAACAGAAACTTTGCGGATTGGTCAATCCGTTCGCGAGATATGGCAGTTTTGAGGTAAGAAACGCTTGAGAAACTCCAAATTTTCGCAGTTCTGATGCTCGAAACGAATAACTAGAACGGCCTAGGGGAAGACTACTCATACCGTTGTAATGGGGCTAGTTTCTACTTTCAGATGCAACAGAAACTTTGCGGATTGGTCAATCCGTTCGCGAGATATGGCAGTTTTGAGGTAAGAAACGCTTGAGAAACTCCAAATTTTCGCAGTTCTGATGCTCGAAACGAATAACTAGAACGGCCTAGGGGAAAACTACTCATACCGTTGTAATGGGGCTAGTTTCTACTTTCAGATGCAACAGAAACTTTGCGGATTGGTCAATCCGTTAGCGAGATATGGCAGTTTTGAGGTAAGAAACGCTTGAAAAACTCCAAATTTTGGCAGTTCTGATGCTCGAAACGAATAACCAAAACGGCCTAGGGGAAAACTACTCATACCGTTGTAATGGGGCTAGTTTCTACTTTCAGATGCAACAGAAACTTTGCGGATTGGTCAATCCGTTCGCGAGATATGGCAGTATTGAGGTAAGAAACGCCTGAAAAACTCCAAATTTTTGCAGTTCTGATGCTCGAAACGTATAACCAAAATGGCCTAGGGGAAAACTACTCATACCGTTGTAATGGGGCGAGTTTCTACTTTCAGATGCAACAGAAACTTTGCGGATTGGTCAATCCGTTCGCGAGATATGGCAGTTTTGAGGTAAGAAACGCTTGAAAAACTCCAAATTTTCGCAGTTCTGATGCTCGAAACGAATAACCAAAACGGCCTAGGGGAAAACTACTCATACCGTTGTAATGGGGCTAGTTTCTACTTTCAGATGCAACAGAAACTTTGCGGATTGGTCAATCCGTTCGCGAGATATGGCAGTTTTGAGGTAAGAAACGCCTGAAAAACTCCAAATTTTTGCAGTTCTGATGCCCGAAACGAATAACTAGAACGGCCTAGGGGAAAACTACTCATACCGTTGTAATGGGGCTAGTTTCTACTTTCAGATGCAACAGAAACTTTGCGGATTGGTCAATCCGTTCGCGAGATATGGCAGTTTTGAGGTAAGAAACGCCTGAAAAACTCCAAATTTTTGCAGTTCTGATGCTCGAAACGAATAACTAGAACGGCTTAGGGGAAAACTACTCATACCGTTGTAATGGGGCTAGTTTCTACTTTCAGATGCAACAGAAACTTTGCGGATTGGTCAATCCGTTCGCGAGATATGGCAGTTTTGAGGTAAGAAACGCTTGAAAAACTCCAAATTTTGGCAGTTCTGATGCTCGAAACGAATAACCAAAACGGCCTAGGGGAAAACTACTCATACCGTTGTAATGGGGCTAGTTTCTACTTTCAGATGCAACAGAAACTTTGCGGATTGGTCAATCCGTTCGCGAGATATGGCAGTTTTGAGGTAAGAAACGCTTGAGAAACTCCAAATTTTCGCAGTTCTGATGCTCGAAACGAATAACTAGAACGGCCTAGGGGAAGACTACTCATACCGTTGTAATGGGGCTAGTTTCTACTTTCAGATGCAACAGAAACTTTGCGGATTGGTCAATCCGTTCGCGAGATATGGCAGTTTTGAGGTAAGAAACGCTTGAGAAACTCCAAATTTTCGCAGTTCTGATGCTCGAAACGAATAACTAGAACGGCCTAGGGGAAAACTACTCATACCGTTGTAATGGGGCGAATTTCTACTTTCAGATGCAACAGAAACTTTGCGGATTGGTCAATCCGTTCGCGAGATATGGCAGTTTTGAGGTAAGAAACGCTTGAAAAACTCCAAATTTTCGCAGTTCTGATGCTCGAAACGAATAACCAAAACGGCCTAGGGGAAAACTACTCATACCGTTGTAATGGGGCTAGTTTCTACTTTCAGATGCAACAGAAACTTTGCGGATTGGTCAATCCGTTCGCGAGATATGGCAGTTTTGAGGTAAGAAACGCCTGAAAAACTCCAAATTTTTGCAGTTCTGATGCTCGAAACGTATAACCAAAACGGCCTAGGGGAAAACTACTCATACCGTTGTAATGGGGCGAGTTTCTACTTTCAGATGCAACAGAAACTTTGCGGATTGGTCAATCCGTTCGCGAGATATGGCAGTTTTGAGGTAAGAAACGCTTGAGAAACTCCAAATTTTCGCAGTTCTGATGCTCGAAACGAATAACTAGAACGGCCTAGGGGAAGACTACTCATACCGTTGTAATGGGGCTAGTTTCTACTTTCAGATGCAACAGAAACTTTGCGGATTGGTCAATCCGTTCGCGAGATATGGCAGTTTTGAGGTAAGAAACGCTTGAGAAACTCCAAATTTTCGCAGTTCTGATGCTCGAAACGAATAACTAGAACGGCCTAGGGGAAAACTACTCATACCGTTGTAATGGGGCTAGTTTCTACTTTCAGATGCAACAGAAACTTTGCGGATTGGTCAATCCGTTAGCGAGATATGGCAGTTTTGAGGTAAGAAACGCTTGAAAAACTCCAAATTTTGGCAGTTCTGATGCTCGAAACGAATAACCAAAACGGCCTAGGGGAAAACTACTCATACCGTTGTAATGGGGCTAGTTTCTACTTTCAGATGCAACAGAAACTTTGCGGATTGGTCAATCCGTTCGCGAGATATGGCAGTATTGAGGTAAGAAACGCCTGAAAAACTCCAAATTTTTGCAGTTCTGATGCTCGAAACGTATAACCAAAATGGCCTAGGGGAAAACTACTCATACCGTTGTAATGGGGCGAGTTTCTACTTTCAGATGCAACAGAAACTTTGCGGATTGGTCAATCCGTTCGCGAGATATGGCAGTTTTGAGGTAAGAAACGCTTGAAAAACTCCAAATTTTCGCAGTTCTGATGCTCGAAACGAATAACCAAAACGGCCTAGGGGAAAACTACTCATACCGTTGTAATGGGGCTAGTTTCTACTTTCAGATGCAACAGAAACTTTGCGGATTGGTCAATCCGTTCGCGAGATATGGCAGTTTTGAGGTAAGAAACGCTTGAAAAACTCCAAATTTTCGCAGTTCTGATGCTCGAAACGAATAACCAAAACGGCCTAGGGGAAAACTACTCATACCGTTGTAATGGGGCTAGTTTCTACTTTCAGATGCAACAGAAACTTTGCGGATTGGTCAATCCGTTCGCGAGATATGGCAGTTTTGAGGTAAGAAACGCTTGAAAAACTCCAAATTTTCGCAGTTCTGATGCTCGAAACGAATAACCAAAACGGCCTAGGGGAAAACTACTCATACCGTTGTAATGGGGCGAGTTTCTACTTTCAGATGCAACAGAAACTTTGCGGATTGGTCAATCCGTTCGCGAGATATGGCAGTTTTGAGGTAAGAAACGATTGAGAAACTCCAAATTTTCGCAATTCTGATGCTCGAAACGAATAACTAGAACGGCCTAGGGGAAAACTACTCATACCGTTGTAATGGGGCTAGTTTCTACTTTCAGATGCAACAGAAACTTTGCGGATTGGTCAATCCGTTCGCGAGATATGGCAGTTTTGAGGTAAGAAACGCTTGAGAAACTCCAAATTTTCGCAGTTCTGATGCTCGAAACGAATAACTAGAACGGCCTAGGGGAAAACTACTCATACCGTTGTAATGGGGCTAGTTTCTACTTTCAGATGCAACAGAAACTTTGCGGATTGGTCAATCCGTTCGCGAGATATGGCAGTTTTGAGGTAAGAAACGCTTGAGAAACTCCAAATTTTCGCAGTTCTGATGCTCGAAACGAATAACTAGAACGGCCTAGGGGAAAACTACTCATACCGTTGTAATGGGGCGAATTTCTACTTTCAGATGCAACAGAAACTTTGCGGATTGGTCAATCCGTTCGCGAGATATGGCAGTTTTGAGGTAAGAAACGCTTGAAAAACTCCAAATTTTCGCAGTTCTGATGCTCGAAACGAATAACCAAAACGGCCTAGGGGAAAACTACTCATACCTTTGTAATGGGGCTAGTTTCTACTTTCAGATGCAACAGAAACTTTGCGGATTGGTCAATCCGTTCGCGAGATATGGCAGTTTTGAGGTAAGAAACGCTTGAGAAACTCCAAATTTTCGCAGTTCTGATGCTCGAAACGAATAACTAGAACGGCCTAGGGGAAAACTACTCATACCGTTGTAATGGGGCGAATTTCTACTTTTAGATGCAACAGAAACTTTGCGGATTGGTCAATCCGTTCGCGAGATATGGCAGTTTTGAGGTAAGAAACGCTTGAAAAACTCCAAATTTTCGCAGTTCTGATGCTCGAAACGAATAACCAAAACGGCCTAGGGGAAAACTACTCATACCGTTGTAATGGGGCGAGTTTCTACTTTCAGATGCAACAGAAACTTTGCGGATTGGTCAATCCGTTCGCGAGATATGGCAGTTTTGAGGTAAGAAACGATTGAGAAACTCCAAATTTTCGCAATTCTGATGCTCGAAACGAATAACTAGAACGGCCTAGGGGAAAACTACTCATACCGTTGTAATGGGGCTAGTTTCTACTTTCAGATGCAACAGAAACTTTGCGGATTGGTCAATCCGTTCGCGAGATATGGCAGTTTTGAGGTAAGAAACGCCTGAAAAACTCCAAATTTTTGCAGTTCTGATGCTCGAAACGAATAACTAGAACGGCCTAGGGGAAAACTACTCATACCGTTGTAATGGGGCTAGTTTCTACTTTCAGATGCAACAGAAACTTTGCGGATTGGTCAATCCGTTCGCGAGATATGGCAGTTTTGAGGTAAGAAACGCTTGAGAAACTCCAAATTTTCGCAGTTCTGATGCTCGAAACGAATAACTAGAACGGCCTAGGGGAAGACTACTCATACCGTTGTAATGGGGCTAGTTTCTACTTTCAGATGCAACAGAAACTTTGCGGATTGGTCAATCCGTTCGCGAGATATGGCAGTTTTGAGGTAAGAAACGCTTGAGAAACTCCAAATTTTCGCAGTTCTGATGCTCGAAACGAATAACTAGAACGGCCTAGGGGAAAACTACTCATACCGTTGTAATGGGGCGAATTTCTACTTTCAGATGCAACAGAAACTTTGCGGATTGGTCAATCCGTTCGCGAGATATGGCAGTTTTGAGGTAAGAAACGCTTGAAAAACTCCAAATTTTCGCAGTTCTGATGCTCGAAACGAATAACCAAAACGGCCTAGGGGAAAACTACTCATACCGTTGTAATGGGGCTAGTTTCTACTTTCAGATGCAACAGAAACTTTGCGGATTGGTCAATCCGTTCGCGAGATATGGCAGTTTTGAGGTAAGAAACGCCTGAAAAACTCCAAATTTTTGCAGTTCTGATGCTCGAAACGTATAACCAAAACGGCCTAGGGGAAAACTACTCATACCGTTGTAATGGGGCGAGTTTCTACTTTCAGATGCAACAGAAACTTTGCGGATTGGTCAATCCGTTCGCGAGATATGGCAGTTTTGAGGTAAGAAACGCTTGAGAAACTCCAAATTTTCGCAGTTCTGATGCTCGAAACGAATAACTAGAACGGCCTAGGGGAAGACTACTCATACCGTTGTAATGGGGCTAGTTTCTACTTTCAGATGCAACAGAAACTTTGCGGATTGGTCAATCCGTTCGCGAGATATGGCAGTTTTGAGGTAAGAAACGCTTGAGAAACTCCAAATTTTCGCAGTTCTGATGCTCGAAACGAATAACTAGAACGGCCTAGGGGAAAACTACTCATACCGTTGTAATGGGGCTAGTTTCTACTTTCAGATGCAACAGAAACTTTGCGGATTGGTCAATCCGTTAGCGAGATATGGCAGTTTTGAGGTAAGAAACGCTTGAAAAACTCCAAATTTTGGCAGTTCTGATGCTCGAAACGAATAACCAAAACGGCCTAGGGGAAAACTACTCATACCGTTGTAATGGGGCTAGTTTCTACTTTCAGATGCAACAGAAACTTTGCGGATTGGTCAATCCGTTCGCGAGATATGGCAGTATTGAGGTAAGAAACGCCTGAAAAACTCCAAATTTTTGCAGTTCTGATGCTCGAAACGTATAACCAAAATGGCCTAGGGGAAAACTACTCATACCGTTGTAATGGGGCGAGTTTCTACTTTCAGATGCAACAGAAACTTTGCGGATTGGTCAATCCGTTCGCGAGATATGGCAGTTTTGAGGTAAGAAACGCTTGAAAAACTCCAAATTTTCGCAGTTCTGATGCTCGAAACGAATAACCAAAACGGCCTAGGGGAAAACTACTCATACCGTTGTAATGGGGCTAGTTTCTACTTTCAGATGCAACAGAAACTTTGCGGATTGGTCAATCCGTTCGCGAGATATGGCAGTTTTGAGGTAAGAAACGCTTGAAAAACTCCAAATTTTCGCAGTTCTGATGCTCGAAACGAATAACCAAAACGGCCTAGGGGAAAACTACTCATACCGTTGTAATGGGGCTAGTTTCTACTTTCAGATGCAACAGAAACTTTGCGGATTGGTCAATCCGTTCGCGAGATATGGCAGTTTTGAGGTAAGAAACGCTTGAAAAACTCCAAATTTTCGCAGTTCTGATGCTCGAAACGAATAACCAAAACGGCCTAGGGGAAAACTACTCATACCGTTGTAATGGGGCGAGTTTCTACTTTCAGATGCAACAGAAACTTTGCGGATTGGTCAATCCGTTCGCGAGATATGGCAGTTTTGAGGTAAGAAACGATTGAGAAACTCCAAATTTTCGCAATTCTGATGCTCGAAACGAATAACTAGAACGGCCTAGGGGAAAACTACTCATACCGTTGTAATGGGGCTAGTTTCTACTTTCAGATGCAACAGAAACTTTGCGGATTGGTCAATCCGTTCGCGAGATATGGCAGTTTTGAGGTAAGAAACGCTTGAGAAACTCCAAATTTTCGCAGTTCTGATGCTCGAAACGAATAACTAGAACGGCCTAGGGGAAAACTACTCATACCGTTGTAATGGGGCTAGTTTCTACTTTCAGATGCAACAGAAACTTTGCGGATTGGTCAATCCGTTCGCGAGATATGGCAGTTTTGAGGTAAGAAACGCTTGAGAAACTCCAAATTTTCGCAGTTCTGATGCTCGAAACGAATAACTAGAACGGCCTAGGGGAAAACTACTCATACCGTTGTAATGGGGCGAATTTCTACTTTCAGATGCAACAGAAACTTTGCGGATTGGTCAATCCGTTCGCGAGATATGGCAGTTTTGAGGTAAGAAACGCTTGAAAAACTCCAAATTTTCGCAGTTCTGATGCTCGAAACGAATAACCAAAACGGCCTAGGGGAAAACTACTCATACCGTTGTAATGGGGCTAGTTTCTACTTTCAGATGCAACAGAAACTTTGCGGATTGGTCAATCCGTTCGCGAGATATGGCAGTTTTGAGGTAAGAAACGCTTGAGAAACTCCAAATTTTCGCAGTTCTGATGCTCGAAACGAATAACTAGAACGGCCTAGGGGAAAACTACTCATACCGTTGTAATGGGGCGAATTTCTACTTTCAGATGCAACAGAAACTTTGCGGATTGGTCAATCCGTTCGCGAGATATGGCAGTTTTGAGGTAAGAAACGCTTGAAAAACTCCAAATTTTCGCAGTTCTGATGCTCGAAACGAATAACCAAAACGGCCTAGGGGAAAACTACTCATACCGTTGTAATGGGGCGAGTTTCTACTTTCAGATGCAACAGAAACTTTGCGGATTGGTCAATCCGTTCGCGAGATATGGCAGTTTTGAGGTAAGAAACGATTGAGAAACTCCAAATTTTCGCAATTCTGATGCTCGAAACGAATAACTAGAACGGCCTAGGGGAAAACTACTCATACCGTTGTAATGGGGCTAGTTTCTACTTTCAGATGCAACAGAAACTTTGCGGATTGGTCAATCCGTTCGCGAGATATGGCAGTTTTGAGGTAAGAAACGCCTGAAAAACTCCAAATTTTTGCAGTTCTGATGCTCGAAACGAATAACTAGAACGGCCTAGGGGAAAACTACTCATACCGTTGTAATGGGGCTAGTTTCTACTTTCAGATGCAACAGAAACTTTGCGGATTGGTCAATCCGTTCGCGAGATATGGCAGTTTTGAGGTAAGAAACGCCTGAAAAACTCCAAATTTTTGCAGTTCTGATGCTCGAAACGAATAACTAGAACGGCCTAGGGGAAAACTACTCATACCGTTGTAATGGGGCTAGTTTCTACTTTCAGATGCAACAGAAACTTTGCGGATTGGTCAATCCGTTCGCGAGATATGGCAGTTTTGAGGTAAGAAACGCCTGAAAAACTCCAAATTTTTGCAGTTCTGATGCCCGAAACGAATAACTAGAACGGCCTAGGGGAAAACTACTCATACCGTTGTAATGGGGCTAGTTTCTACTTTCAGATGCAACAGAAACTTTGCGGATTGGTCAATCCGTTCGCGAGATATGGCAGTTTTGAGGTAAGAAACGCCTGAAAAACTCCAAATTTTTGCAGTTCTGATGCTCGAAACGAATAACTAGAACGGCTTAGGGGAAAACTACTCATACCGTTGTAATGGGGCTAGTTTCTACTTTCAGATGCAACAGAAACTTTGCGGATTGGTCAATCCGTTCGCGAGATATGGCAGTTTTGAGGTAAGAAACGCTTGAGAAACTCCAAATTTTCGCAGTTCTGATGCTCGAAACGAATAACTAGAACGGCCTAGGGGAAGACTACTCATACCGTTGTAATGGGGCTAGTTTCTACTTTCAGATGCAACAGAAACTTTGCGGATTGGTCAATCCGTTCGCGAGATATGGCAGTTTTGAGGTAAGAAACGCTTGAGAAACTCCAAATTTTCGCAGTTCTGATGCTCGAAACGAATAACTAGAACGGCCTAGGGGAAAACTACTCATACCGTTGTAATGGGGCGAATTTCTACTTTCAGATGCAACAGAAACTTTGCGGATTGGTCAATCCGTTCGCGAGATATGGCAGTTTTGAGGTAAGAAACGCTTGAAAAACTCCAAATTTTCGCAGTTCTGATGCTCGAAACGAATAACCAAAACGGCCTAGGGGAAAACTACTCATACCGTTGTAATGGGGCTAGTTTCTACTTTCAGATGCAACAGAAACTTTGCGGATTGGTCAATCCGTTCGCGAGATATGGCAGTTTTGAGGTAAGAAACGCCTGAAAAACTCCAAATTTTTGCAGTTCTGATGCTCGAAACGTATAACCAAAACGGCCTAGGGGAAAACTACTCATACCGTTGTAATGGGGCGAGTTTCTACTTTCAGATGCAACAGAAACTTTGCGGATTGGTCAATCCGTTCGCGAGATATGGCAGTTTTGAGGTAAGAAACGCTTGAGAAACTCCAAATTTTCGCAGTTCTGATGCTCGAAACGAATAACTAGAACGGCCTAGGGGAAGACTACTCATACCGTTGTAATGGGGCTAGTTTCTACTTTCAGATGCAACAGAAACTTTGCGGATTGGTCAATCCGTTCGCGAGATATGGCAGTTTTGAGGTAAGAAACGCTTGAGAAACTCCAAATTTTCGCAGTACTGATGCTCGAAACGAATAACTAGAACGGCCTAGGGGAAAACTACTCATACCGTTGTAATGGGGCTAGTTTCTACTTTCAGATGCAACAGAAACTTTGCGGATTGGTCAATCCGTTCGCGAGATATGGCAGTTTTGAGGTAAGAAACGCTTGAAAAACTCCAAATTTTCGCAGTTCTGATGCTCGAAACGAATAACCAAAACGGCCTAGGGGAAAACTACTCATACCGTTGTAATGGGGCTAGTTTCTACTTTCAGATGCAACAGAAACTTTGCGGATTGGTCAATCCGTTCGCGAGATATGGCAGTTTTGAGGTAAGAAACGCTTGAGAAACACCAAATTTTCGCAGTTCTGATGCTCGAAACGAATAACTAGAACGGCCTAGGGGAAAACTACTCATACCGTTGTAATGGGGCTAGTTTCTACTTTCAGATGCAACAGAAACTTTGCGGATTGGTCAATCCGTTCGCGAGATATGGCAGTTTTGAGGTAAGAAACGCTTGAGAAACTCCAAATTTTCGCAGTTCTGATGCTCGAAACGAATAACTAGAACGGCCTAGGGGAAGACTACTCATACCGTTGTAATGGGGCTAGTTTCTACTTTCAGATGCAACAGAAACTTTGCGGATTGGTCAATCCGTTCGCGAGATATGGCAGTTTTGAGGTAAGAAACGCTTGAGAAACTCCAAATTTTCGCAGTACTGATGCTCGAAACGAATAACTAGAACGGCCTAGGGGAAAACTACTCATACCGTTGTAATGGGGCTAGTTTCTACTTTCAGATGCAACAGAAACTTTGCGGATTGGTCAATCCGTTCGCGAGATATGGCAGTTTTGAGGTAAGAAACGCTTGAAAAACTCCAAATTTTCGCAGTTCTGATGCTCGAAACGAATAACCAAAACGGCCTAGGGGAAAACTACTCATACCGTTGTAATGGGGCTAGTTTCTACTTTCAGATGCAACAGAAACTTTGCGGATTGGTCAATCCGTTCGCGAGATATGGCAGTTTTGAGGTAAGAAACGCTTGAGAAACACCAAATTTTCGCAGTTCTGATGCTCGAAACGAATAACTAGAACGGCCTAGGGGAAAACTACTCATACCGTTGTAATGGGGCTAGTTTCTACTTTCAGATGCAACAGAAACTTTGCGGATTGGTCAATCCGTTCGCGAGATATGGCAGTTTTGAGGTAAGAAACGCTTGAGAAACTCCAAATTTTCGCAGTTCTGATGCTCGAAACGAATAACTAGAACGGCATAGGGGAAGACTACTCATACCGTTGTAATGGGGCTAGTTTCTACTTTCAGATGCAACAGAAACTTTGCGGATTGGTCAATCCGTTCGCGAGATATGGCAGTTTTGAGGTAAGAAACGCTTGAAAAACTCCAAATTTTCGCAGTTCTGATGCTCGAAACGTATAACCAAAACGGCCTAGGGGAAAACTACTCATACCGTTGTAATGGGGCGAGTTTCTACTTTCAGATGCAACAGAAACTTTGCGGATTGGTCAATCCGTTCGCGAGATATGGCAGTTTTGAGGTAAGAAACGCTTGAGAAACTCCAAATTTTCGCAGTTCTGATGCTCGAAACGAATAACTAGAACGGCCTAGGGGAAGACTACTCATACCGTTGTAATGGGGCTAGTTTCTACTTTCAGATGCAACAGAAACTTTGCGGATTGGTCAATCCGTTCGCGAGATATGGCAGTTTTGAGGTAAGAAACGCTTGAGAAACTCCAAATTTTCGCAGTTCTGATGTTCGAAACGAATAACTAGAACGGCCTAGGGGAAAACTACTCATACCGTTGTAATGGGGCTAGTTTCTACTTTCAGATGCAACAGAAACTTTGCGGATTGGTCAATCCGTTCGCGAGATATGGCAGTTTTGAGGTAAGAAACGCTTGAAAAACTCCAAATTTTGGCAGTTCTGATGCTCGAAACGAATAACCAAAACGGCCTAGGGGAAAACTACTCATACCGTTGTAATGGGGCTAGTTTCTACTTTCAGATGCAACAGAAACTTTGCGGATTGGTCAATCCGTTCGCGAGATATGGCAGTATTGAGGTAAGAAACGCTTGAGAAACTCCAAATTTTCGCAGTTCTGATGCTCGAAACGAATAACTAGAACGGCCTAGGGGAAGACTACTCATACCGTTGTAATGGGGCTAGTTTCTACTTTCAGATGCAACAGAAACTTTGCGGATTGGTCAATCCGTTCGCGAGATATGGCAGTTTTGAGGTAAGAAACGCTTGAGAAACTCCAAATTTTCGCAGTTCTGATGCTCGAAACGAATAACTAGAACGGCCTAGGGGAAAACTACTCATACCGTTGTAATGGGGCTAGTTTCTACTTTCAGATGCAACAGAAACTTTGCGGATTGGTCAATCCGTTCGCGAGATATGGCAGTTTTGAGGTAAGAAACGCTTGAAAAACTCCAAATTTTGGCAGTTCTGATGCTCGAAACGAATAACCAAAACGGCCTAGGGGAAAACTACTCATACCGTTGTAATGGGGCTAGTTTCTACTTTCAGATGCAACAGAAACTTTGCGGATTGGTCAATCCGTTCGCGAGATATGGCAGTATTGAGGTAAGAAACGCTTGAGAAACTCCAAATTTTCGCAGTTCTGATGCTCGAAACGAATAACTAGAACGGCCTAGGGGAAGACTACTCATACCGTTGTAATGGGGCTAGTTTCTACTTTCAGATGCAACAGAAACTTGCGGATTGGTCAATCCGTTCGCGAGATATGGCAGTTTTGAGGTAAGAAACGCTTGAGAAACTCCAAATTTTCGCAGTACTGATGCTCGAAACGAATAACTAGAACGGCCTAGGGGAAAACTACTCATACCGTTGTAATGGGGCTAGTTTCTACTTTCAGATGCAACAGAAACTTTGCGGATTGGTCAATCCGTTCGCGAGATATGGCAGTTTTGAGGTAAGAAACGCTTGAAAAACTCCAAATTTTCGCAGTTCTGATGCTCGAAACGAATAACCAAAACGGCCTAGGGGAAAACTACTCATACCGTTGTAATGGGGCTAGTTTCTACTTTCAGATGCAACAGAAAGAAACTTTGCGGATTGGTCAATCCGTTCGCGAGATATGGCAGTTTTGAGGTAAGAAACGCTTGAGAAACTCCAAATTTTCGCAGTTCTGATGCTCGAAACGAATAACTAGAACGGCCTAGGGGAAAACTACTCATACCGTTGTAATGGGGCGAATTTCTACTTTCAGATGCAACAGAAACTTTGCGGATTGGTCAATCCGTTCGCGAGATATGGCAGTTTTGAGGTAAGAAACGCTTGAAAAACTCCAAATTTTCGCAGTTCTGATGCTCGAAACGAATAACCAAAACGGCCTAGGGGAAAACTACTCATACCGTTGTAATGGGGCTAGTTTCTACTTTCAGATGCAACAGAAACTTTGCGGATTGGTCAATCCGTTCGCGAGATATGGCAGTTTTGAGGTAAGAAACGCTTGAGAAACTCCAAATTTTCGCAGTTCTGATGCTCGAAACGAATAACTAGAACGGCCTAGGGGAAAACTACTCATACCGTTGTAATGGGGCGAATTTCTACTTTCAGATGCAACAGAAACTTTGCGGATTGGTCAATCCGTTCGCGAGATATGGCAGTTTTGAGGTAAGAAACGCTTGAAAAACTCCAAATTTTCGCAGTTCTGATGCTCGAAACGAATAACCAAAACGGCCTAGGGGAAAACTACTCATACCGTTGTAATGGGGCTAGTTTCTACTTTCAGATGCAACAGAAACTTTGCGGATTGGTCAATCCGTTCGCGAGATATGGCAGTTTTGAGGTAAGAAACGCTTGAGAAACTCCAAATTTTCGCAGTTCTGATGCTCGCAACGAATAACTAGAACGGCCTAGGGGAAAACTACTCATACCGTTGTAATGGGGCGAATTTCTACTTTCAGATGCAACAGAAACTTTGCGGATTGGTCAATCCGTTCGCGAGATATGGCAGTTTTGAGGTAAGAAACGCTTGAAAAACTCCAAATTTTCGCAGTTCTGATGCTCGAAACGGATAACCAAAACGGCCTAGGGGAAAACTACTCATACCGTTGTAATGGGGCTAGTTTCTACTTTCAGATGCAACAGAAACTTTGCGGATTGGTCAATCCGTTCGCGAGATATGGCAGTTTTGAGGTAAGAAACGCTTGAGAAACTCCAAATTTTCGCAGTTCTGATGCTCGAAACGAATAACCAAAACGGCCTAGGAGAAAACTACTCATACCGTTGTAATGGGGCTAGTTTCTACTTTCAGATGCAACAGAAACTTTGCGGATTGGTCAATCCGTTCGCGAGATATGGCAGTTTTGAGGTAAGAAACGCTTGAGAAACTCCAAATTTTCGCAGTTCTGATGCTCGAAACGAATAACTAGAACGGCCTAGGGGAAAACTACTCATACCGTTGTAATGGGGCTAGTTTCTACTTTCAGATGCAACAGAAACTTTGCGGATTGGTCAATCCGTTCGCGAGATATGGCAGTTTTGAGGTAAGAAACGCTTGAGAAACTCCAAATTTTCGCAGTTCTGATGCTCGAAACGAATAACTAGAACGGCCTAGGGGAAAACTACTCATACCGTTGTAATGGGGCTAGTTTCTACTTTCAGATGCAACAGAAACTTTGCGGATTGGTCAATCCGTTCGCGAGATATGGCAGTTTTGAGGTAAGAAACGCTTGAGAAACTCCAAATTTTCGCAGTTCTGATGCTCGAAACGAATAACTAGAACGGCCTAGGGGAAGACTACTCATACCGTTGTAATGGGGCTAGTTTCTACTTTCAGATGCAACAGAAACTTTGCGGATTGGTCAATCCGTTCGCGAGATATGGCAGTTTTGAGGTAAGAAACGCTTGAGAAACTCCAAATTTTCGCAGTTCTGATGCTCGAAACGAATAACTAGAACGGCCTAGGGGAAAACTACTCATACCGTTGTAATGGGGCGAATTTCTACTTTCAGATGCAACAGAAACTTTGCGGATTGGTCAATCCGTTCGCGAGATATGGCAGTTTTGAGGTAAGAAACGCTTGAAAAACTCCAAATTTTCGCAGTTCTGATGCTCGAAACGAATAACCAAAACGGCCTAGGGGAAAACTACTCATACCGTTGTAATGGGGCTAGTTTCTACTTTCAGATGCAACAGAAACTTTGCGGATTGGTCAATCCGTTCGCGAGATATGGCAGTTTTGAGGTAAGAAACGCTTGAGAAACTCCAAATTTTCGCAGTTCTGATGCTCGAAACGAATAACTAGAACGGCCTAGGGGAAAACTACTCATACCGTTGTAATGGGGCTAGTTTCTACTTTCAGATGCAACAGAAACTTTGCGGATTGGTCAATCCGTTCGCGAGATATGGCAGTTTTGAGGTAAGAAACGCTTGAGAAACTCCAAATTTTCGCAGTTCTGATGCTCGAAACGAATAACTAGAACGGCCTAGGGGAAAACTACTCATACCGTTGTAATGGGGCGAATTTCTACTTTCAGATGCAACAGAAACTTTGCGGATTGGTCAATCGGTTCGCGAGATATGGCAGTTTTGAGGTAAGAAACGCATGAAAACTCCAAATTTTCGCAGTTCTGATGCTCGAAACGAATAACCAAAACGGCCTAGGGGAAAACACTCATACCGTTGTAATGGGGCTAGTTTCTACTTTCAGATGCAACAGAAACTTTGCGGATTGGTCAATCCGTTCGCGAGATATGGCAGTTTTGAGGTAAGAAACGCTTGAAAAACTCCAAATTTTCGCAGTTCTGATGCTCGAAACGAATAACCAAAACGGCCTAGGGGAAAACTACTCATACCGTTCTAATGGGGCTAGTTTCTACTTTCAGATGCAACAGAAACTTTGCGGATTGGTCAATCCGTTCGCGAGATATGGCAGTTTTGAGGTAAGAAACGCTTGAGAAACTCCAAATTTTCGCAGTTCTGATGCTCGAAACGAATAACTAGAACGGCCTAGGGGAAAACTACTCATACCGTTGTAATGGGGCTAGTTTCTACTTTCAGATGCAACAGAAACTTTGCGGATTGGTCAATCCGTTCGCGAGATATGGCAGTTTTGAGGTAAGAAACGCTTGAGAAACTCCAAATTTTCGCAGTTCTGATGCTCGAAACGAATAACTAGAACGGCCTAGGGGAAAACTACTCATACCGTTGTAATGGGGCTAGTTTCTACTTTCAGATGCAACAGAAACTTTGCGGATTGGTCAATCCGTTCGCGAGATATGGCAGTTTTGAGGTAAGAAACGCTTGAGAAACTCCAAATTTTCGCAGTTCTGATGCTCGAAACGAATAACTAGAACGGCCTAGGGGAAGACTACTCATACCGTTGTAATGGGGCTAGTTTCTACTTTCAGATGCAACAGAAACTTTGCGGATTGGTCAATCCGTTCGCGAGATATGGCAGTTTTGAGGTAAGAAACGCTTGAGAAACTCCAAATTTTCGCAGTTCTGATGCTCGAAACGAATAACTAGAACGGCCTAGGGGAAAACTACTCATACCGTTGTAATGGGGCTAGTTTCTACTTTCAGATGCAACAGAAACTTTGCGGATTGGTCAATCCGTTCGCGAGATATGGCAGTTTTGAGGTAAGAAACGCTTGAGAAACTCCAAATTTTCGCAGTTCTGATGCTCGAAACGAATAACTAGAACGGCCTAGGGGAAGACTACTCATACCGTTGTAATGGGGCTAGTTTCTACTTTCAGATGCAACAGAAACTTTGCGGATTGGTCAATCCGTTCGCGAGATATGGCAGTTTTGAGGTAAGAAACGCTTGAGAAACTCCAAATTTTCGCAGTTCTGATGCTCGAAACGAATAACTAGAACGGCCTAGGGGAAAACTACTCATACCGTTGTAATGGGGCGAATTTCTACTTTCAGATGCAACAGAAACTTTGCGGATTGGTCAATCCGTTCGCGAGATATGGCAGTTTTGAGGTAAGAAACGCTTGAAAAACTCCAAATTTTCGCAGTTCTGATGCTCGAAACGAATAACTAGAACGGCCTAGGGGAAAACTACTCATACCGTTGTAATGGGGCGAATTTCTACTTTCAGATGCAACAGAAACTTTGCGGATTGGTCAATCCGTTCGCGAGATATGGCAGTTTTGAGGTAAGAAACGCTTGAAAAACTCCAAATTTTCGCAGTTCTGATGCTCGAAACGAATAACCAAAACGGCCTAGGGGAAAACTACTCATACCGTTGTAATGGGGCTAGTTTCTACTTTCAGATGCAACAGAAACTTTGCGGATTGGTCAATCCGTTCGCGAGATATGGCAGTTTTGAGGTAAGAAACGCTTGAGAAACTCCAAATTTTCGCAGTTCTGATGCTCGAAACGAATAACTAGAACGGCCTAGGGGAAAACTACTCATACCGTTGTAATGGGGCTAGTTTGTACTTTCAGATGCAACAGAAACTTTGCGGATTGGTCAATCCGTTCGCGAGATATGGCAGTTTTGAGGTAAGAAACGCTTGAGAAACTCCAAATTTTCGCAGTTCTGATGCTCGAAACGAATAACTAGAACGGCCTAGGGGAAGACTACTCATACCGTTGTAATGGGGCTAGTTTCTACTTTCAGATGCAACAGAAACTTTGCGGATTGGTCAATCCGTTCGCGAGATATGGCAGTTTTGAGGTAAGAAACGCATGAAAACTCCAAATTTTCGCAGTTCTGATGCTCGAAACGAATAACCAAAACGGCCTAGGGGAAAACACTCATACCGTTGTAATGGGGCTAGTTTCTACTTTCAGATGCAACAGAAACTTTGCGGATTGGTCAATCCGTTCGCGAGATATGGCAGTTTTGAGGTAAGAAACGCTTGAAAAACTCCAAATTTTCGCAGTTCTGATGCTCGAAACGAATAACCAAAACGGCCTACGGGAAAACTACTCATACCGTTCTAATGGGGCTAGTTTCTACTTTCAGATGCAACAGAAACTTTGCGGATTGGTCAATCCGTTCGCGAGATATGGCAGTTTTGAGGTAAGAAACGCTTGAGAAACTCCAAATTTTCGCAGTTCTGATGCTCGAAACGAATAACTAGAACGGCCTAGGGGAAAACTACTCATACCGTTGTAATGGGGCTAGTTTCTACTTTCAGATGCAACAGAAACTTTGCGGATTGGTCAATCCGTTCGCGAGATATGGCAGTTTTGAGGTAAGAAACGCTTGAGAAACTCCAAATTTTCGCAGTTCTGATGCTCGAAACGAATAACTAGAACGGCCTAGGGGAAAACTACTCATACCGTTGTAATGGGGCTAGTTTCTACTTTCAGATGCAACAGAAACTTTGCGGATTGGTCAATCCGTTCGCGAGATATGGCAGTTTTGAGGTAAGAAACGCTTGAGAAACTCCAAATTTTCGCAGTTCTGATGCTCGAAACGAATAACTAGAACGGCCTAGGGGAAAACTACTCATACCGTTGTAATGGGGCTAGTTTCTACTTTCAGATGCAACAGAAACTTTGCGGATTGGTCAATCCGTTCGCGAGATATGGCAGTTTTGAGGTAAGAAACGCTTGAGAAACTCCAAATTTTCGCAGTTCTGATGCTCGAAACGAATAACTAGAACGGCCTAGGGGAAAACTACTCATACCGTTGTAATGGGGCGAATTTCTACTTTCAGATGCAACAGAAACTTTGCGGATTGGTCAATCCGTTCGCGAGATATGGCAGTTTTGAGGTAAGAAACGCTTGAGAAACTCCAAATTTTCGCAGTTCTGATGCTCGAAACGAATAACTAGAACGGCCTAGGGGAAGACTACTCATACCGTTGTAATGGGGCTAGTTTCTACTTTCAGATGCAACAGAAACTTTGCGGATTGGTCAATCCGTTCGCGAGATATGGCAGTTTTGAGGTAAGAAACGCTTGAGAAACTCCAAATTTTCGCAGTTCTGATGCTCGAAACGAATAACTAGAACGGCCTAGGGGAAAACTACTCATACCGTTGTAATGGGGCTAGTTTCTACTTTCAGATGCAACAGAAACTTTGCGGATTGGTCAATCCGTTCGCGAGATATGGCAGTTTTGAGGTAAGAAACGCTTGAGAAACTCCAAATTTTCGCAGTTCTGATGCTCGAAACGAATAACTAGAACGGCCTAGGGGAAAACTACTCATACCGTTGTAATGGGGCTAGTTTCTACTTTCAGATGCAACAGAAACTTTGCGGATTGGTCAATCCGTTCGCGAGATATGGCAGTTTTGAGGTAAGAAACGCTTGAGAAACTCCAAATTTTCGCAGTTCTGATGCTCGAAACGAATAACTAGAACGGCCTAGGGGAAAACTACTCATACCGTTGTAATGGGGCTAGTTTCTACTTTCAGATGCAACAGAAACTTTGCGGATTGGTCAATCCGTTCGCGAGATATGGCAGTTTTGAGGTAAGAAACGCTTGAGAAACTCCAAATTTTCGCAGTTCTGATGCTCGAAACGAATAACTAGAACGGCCTAGGGGAAGACTACTCATACCGTTGTAATGGGGCTAGTTTCTACTTTCAGATGCAACAGAAACTTTGCGGATTGGTCAATCCGTTCGCGAGATATGGCAGTTTTGAGGTAAGAAACGCTTGAGAAACTCCAAATTTTCGCAGTTCTGATGCTCGAAACGAATAACTAGAACGGCCTAGGGGAAAACTACTCATACCGTTGTAATGGGGCTAGTTTCTACTTTCAGATGCAACAGAAACTTTGCGGATTGGTCAATCCGTTCGCGAGATATGGCAGTTTTGAGGTAAGAAACGCTTGAGAAACTCCAAATTTTCGCAGTTCTGATGCTCGAAACGAATAACTAGAACGGCCTAGGGGAAAACTACTCATACCGTTGTAATGGGGCTAGTTTCTACTTTCAGATGCAACAGAAACTTTGCGGATTGGTCAATCCGTTCGCGAGATATGGCAGTTTTGAGGTAAGAAACGCTTGAGAAACTCCAAATTTTCGCAGTTCTGATGCTCGATACGAATAACTAGAACGGCCTAGGGGAAAACTACTCATACCGTTGTAATGGGGCTAGTTTCTACTTTCAGATGCAACAGAAACTTTGCGGATTGGTCAATCCGTTCGCGAGATATGGCAGTTTTGAGGTAAGAAACGCTTGAGAAACTCCAAATTTTCGCAGTTCTGATGCTCGAAACGAATAACCAAAACGGCCTAGGGGAAAACTACTCATACCGTTGTAATGGGGCTAGTTTCTACTTTTAGATGCAACAGAAACTTTGCGGATTGGTCAATCCGTTCGCGAGATATGGCAGTTTTGAGGTAAGAAACGCTTGAGAAACTCCAAATTTTCGCAGTTCTGATGCTCGAAACGAATAACTAGAACGGCCTAGGGGAAGACTACTCATACCGTTGTAATGGGGCTAGTTTCTACTTTCAGATGCAACAGAAACTTTGCGGATTGGTCAATCCGTTCGCGAGATATGGCAGTTTTGAGGTAAGAAACGCTTGAAAAACTCCAAATTTTCGCAGTTCTGATGCTCGAAACGAATAACCAAAACGGCCTAGGGGAAAACTACTCATACCGTTGTAATGGGGCTAGTTTCTACTTTCAGATGCAACAGAAACTTTGCGGATTGGTCAATCCGTTCGCGAGATATGGCAGTTTTGAGGTAAGAAACGCTTGAGAAACTCCAAATTTTCGCAGTTCTGATGCTCGAAACGAATAACTAGAACGGCCTAGGGGAAAACTACTCATACCGTTGTAATGGGGCTAGTTTCTACTTTCAGATGCAACAGAAACTTTGCGGATTGGTCAATCCGTTCGCGAGATATGGCAGTTTTGAGGTAAGAAACGCTTGAGAAACTCCAAATTTTCGCAGTTCTGATGCTCGAAACGAATAACTAGAACGGCCTAGGGGAAAACTACTCATACCGTTGTAATGGGGCTAGTTTCTACTTTCAGATGCAACAGAAACTTTGCGGATTGGTCAATCCGTTCGCGAGATATGGCAGTTTTGAGGTAAGAAACGCTTGAGAAACTCCAAATTTTCGCAGTTCTGATGCTCGAAACGAATAACTAGAACGGCCTAGGGGAAAACTACTCATACCGTTGTAATGGGGCGAATTTCTACTTTCAGATGCAACAGAAACTTTGCGGATTGGTCAATCCGTTCGCGAGATATGGCAGTTTTGAGGTAAGAAACGCTTGAAAAACTCCAAATTTTCGCAGTTCTGATGCTCGAAACGAATAACCAAAACGGCCTAGGGGAAAACTACTCATACCGTTGTAATGGGGCTAGTTTCTACTTTCAGATGCAACAGAAACTTTGCGGATTGGTCAATCCGTTCGCGAGATATGGCAGTTTTGAGGTAAGAAACGCTTGAGAAACTCCAAATTTTCGCAGTTCTGATGCTCGAAACGAATAACTAGAACGGCCTAGGGGAAAACTACTCATACCGTTGTAATGGGGCTAGTTTCTACTTTCAGATGCAACAGAAACTTTGCGGATTGGTCAATCCGTTCGCGAGATATGGCAGTTTTGAGGTAAGAAACGCCTGAAAAACTCCAAATTTTTGCAGTTCTGATGCTCGAAACGAATAACTAGAACGGCCTAGGGGAAAACTACTCATACCGTTGTAATGGGGCTAGTTTCTACTTTCAGATGCAACAGAAACTTTGCGGATTGGTCAATCCGTTCGCGAGATATGGCAGTTTTGAGGTAAGAAACGCTTGAGAAACTCCAAATTTTCGCAGTTCTGATGCTCGATACGAATAACTAGAACGGCCTAGGGGAAAACTACTCATACCGTTGTAATGGGGCTAGTTTCTACTTTCAGATGCAACAGAAACTTTGCGGATTGGTCAATCCGTTCGCGAGATATGGCAGTTTTGAGGTAAGAAACGCTTGAGAAACTCCAAATTTTCGCAGTTCTGATGCTCGAAACGAATAACCAAAACGGCCTAGGGGAAAACTACTCATACCGTTGTAATGGGGCTAGTTTCTACTTTTAGATGCAACAGAAACTTTGCGGATTGGTCAATCCGTTCGCGAGATATGGCAGTTTTGAGGTAAGAAACGCTTGAGAAACTCCAAATTTTCGCAGTTCTGATGCTCGAAACGAATAACTAGAACGGCCTAGGGGAAAACTACTCATACCGTTGTAATGGGGCTAGTTTCTACTTTCAGATGCAACAGAAACTTTGCGGATTGGTCAATCCGTTCGCGAGATATGGCAGTTTTGAGGTAAGAAACGCTTGAGAAACTCCAAATTTTCGCAGTTCTGATGCTCGAAACGAATAACTAGAACGGCCTAGGGGAAGACTACTCATACCGTTGTAATGGGGCTAGTTTCTACTTTCAGATGCAACAGAAACTTTGCGGATTGGTCAATCCGTTCGCGAGATATGGCAGTTTTGAAGTAAGAAACGCTTGAGAAACTCCAAATTTTCGCAGTTCTGATGCTCGAAACGAATAACTAGAACGGCCTAGGGGAAAACTACTCATACCGTTGTAATGGGGCTAGTTTCTACTTTCAGATGCAACAGAAACTTTGCGGATTGGTCAATCCGTTCGCGAGATATGGCAGTTTTGAGGTAAGAAACGCCTGAAAAACTCCAAATTTTTGCAGTTCTGATGCTCGAAACGAATAACTAGAACGGCCTAGGGGAAGACTACTCATACCGTTGTAATGGGGCTAGTTTCTACTTTCAGATGCAACAGAAACTTTGCGGATTGGTCAATCCGTTCGCGAGATATGGCAGTTTTGAGGTAAGAAACGCTTGAGAAACTCCAAATTTTCGCAGTTCTGATGCTCGAAACGAATAACTAGAACGGCCTAGGGGAAAACTACTCATACCGTTGTAATGGGGCTAGTTTCTACTTTCAGATGCAACAGAAACTTTGCGGATTGGTCAATCCGTTCGCGAGATATGGCAGTTTTGAGGTAAGAAACGCTTGAGAAACTCCAAATTTTCGCAGTTCTGATGCTCGAAACGAATAACTAGAACGGCCTAGGGGAAAACTACTCATACCGTTGTAATGGGGCGAATTTCTACTTTCAGATGCAACAGAAACTTTGCGGATTGGTCAATCCGTTCGCGAGATATGGCAGTTTTGAGGTAAGAAACGCTTGAAAAACTCCAAATTTTCGCAGTTCTGATGCTCGAAACGAATAACCAAAACGGCCTAGGGGAAAACTACTCATACCGTTGTAATGGGGCTAGTTTCTACTTTCAGATGCAACAGAAACTTTGCGGATTGGTCAATCCGTTCGCGAGATATGGCAGTTTTGAGGTAAGAAACGCTTGAGAAACTCCAAATTTTCGCAGTTCTGATGCTCGAAACGAATAACTAGAACGGCCTAGGGGAAAACTACTCATACCGTTGTAATGGGGCTAGTTTCTACTTTCAGATGCAACAGAAACTTTGCGGATTGGTCAATCCGTTCGCGAGATATGGCAGTTTTGAGGTAAGAAACGCCTGAAAAACTCCAAATTTTTGCAGTTCTGATGCTCGAAACGAATAACTAGAACGGCCTAGGGGAAAACTACGCATACCGTTGTAATGGGGCTAGTTTCTACTTTCAGATGCAACAGAAACTTTGCGGATTGGTCAATCCGTTCGCGAGATATGGCAGTTTTGAGGTAAGAAACGCTTGAAAAACTCCAAATTTTCGCAGTTCTGATGCTCGAAACGTATAACCAAAACGGCCTAGGGGATAACTACTCATACCGTTGTAATGGGGCTAGTTTCTACTTTCAGATGCAACAGAAACTTTGCGGATTGGTCAATCCGTTCGCGAGATATGGCAGTTTTGAGGTAAGAAACGCTTGAGAAACTCCAAATTTTCGCAGTTCTGATGCTCGAAACGAATAACTAGAACGGCCTAGGGGAAAACTACTCATACCGTTGTAATGGGGCTAGTTTCTACTTTCAGATGCAACAGAAACTTTGCGGATTGGTCAATCCGTTCGCGAGATATGGCAGTTTTGAGGTAAGAAACGCTTGAGAAACTCCAAATTTTCGCAGTTCTGATGCTCGAAACGAATAACTAGAACGGCCTAGGGGAAAACTACTCATACCGTTGTAATGGGGCGAATTTCTACTTTCAGATGCAACAGAAACTTTGCGGATTGGTCAATCCGTTCGCGAGATATGGCAGTTTTGAGGTAAGAAACGCTTGAAAAACTCCAAATTTTCGCAGTTCTGATGCTCGAAACGAATAACCAAAACGGCCTAGGGGAAAACTACTCATACCGTTGTAATGGGGCTAGTTTCTACTTTCAGATGCAACAGAAACTTTGCGGATTGGTCAATCCGTTCGCGAGATATGGCAGTTTTGAGGTAAGAAACGCTTGAGAAACTCCAAATTTTCGCAGTTCTGATGCTCGAAACGAATAACTAGAACGGCCTAGGGGAAGACTACTCATACCGTTGTAATGGGGCTAGTTTCTACTTTCAGATGCAACAGAAACTTTGCGGATTGGTCAATCCGTTCGCGAGATATGGCAGTTTTGAAGTAAGAAACGCTTGAGAAACTCCAAATTTTCGCAGTTCTGATGCTCGAAACGAATAACTAGAACGGCCTAGGGGAAAACTACTCATACCGTTGTAATGGGGCTAGTTTCTACTTTCAGATGCAACAGAAACTTTGCGGATTGGTCAATCCGTTCGCGAGATATGGCAGTTTTGAGGTAAGAAACGCCTGAAAAACTCCAAATTTTTGCAGTTCTGATGCTCGAAACGAATAACTAGAACGGCCTAGGGGAAGACTACTCATACCGTTGTAATGGGGCTAGTTTCTACTTTCAGATGCAACAGAAACTTTGCGGATTGGTCAATCCGTTCGCGAGATATGGCAGTTTTGAGGTAAGAAACGCTTGAGAAACTCCAAATTTTCGCAGTTCTGATGCTCGAAACGAATAACTAGAACGGCCTAGGGGAAAACTACTCATACCGTTGTAATGGGGCTAGTTTCTACTTTCAGATGCAACAGAAACTTTGCGGATTGGTCAATCCGTTCGCGAGATATGGCAGTTTTGAGGTAAGAAACGCTTGAGAAACTCCAAATTTTCGCAGTTCTGATGCTCGAAACGAATAACTAGAACGGCCTAGGGGAAAACTACTCATACCGTTGTAATGGGGCGAATTTCTACTTTCAGATGCAACAGAAACTTTGCGGATTGGTCAATCCGTTCGCGAGATATGGCAGTTTTGAGGTAAGAAACGCTTGAAAAACTCCAAATTTTCGCAGTTCTGATGCTCGAAACGAATAACCAAAACGGCCTAGGGGAAAACTACTCATACCGTTGTAATGGGGCTAGTTTCTACTTTCAGATGCAACAGAAACTTTGCGGATTGGTCAATCCGTTCGCGAGATATGGCAGTTTTGAGGTAAGAAACGCTTGAGAAACTCCAAATTTTCGCAGTTCTGATGCTCGAAACGAATAACTAGAACGGCCTAGGGGAAAACTACTCATACCGTTGTAATGGGGCTAGTTTCTACTTTCAGATGCAACAGAAACTTTGCGGATTGGTCAATCCGTTCGCGAGATATGGCAGTTTTGAGGTAAGAAACGCCTGAAAAACTCCAAATTTTTGCAGTTCTGATGCTCGAAACGAATAACTAGAACGGCCTAGGGGAAAACTACGCATACCGTTGTAATGGGGCTAGTTTCTACTTTCAGATGCAACAGAAACTTTGCGGATTGGTCAATCCGTTCGCGAGATATGGCAGTTTTGAGGTAAGAAACGCTTGAAAAACTCCAAATTTTCGCAGTTCTGATGCTCGAAACGTATAACCAAAACGGCCTAGGGGATAACTACTCATACCGTTGTAATGGGGCTAGTTTCTACTTTCAGATGCAACAGAAACTTTGCGGATTGGTCAATCCGTTCGCGAGATATGGCAGTTTTGAGGTAAGAAACGCTTGAGAAACTCCAAATTTTCGCAGTTCTGATGCTCGAAACGAATAACTAGAACGGCCTAGGGGAAAACTACTCATACCGTTGTAATGGGGCTAGTTTCTACTTTCAGATGCAACAGAAACTTTGCGGATTGGTCAATCCGTTCGCGAGATATGGCAGTTTTGAGGTAAGAAACGCTTGAGAAACTCCAAATTTTCGCAGTTCTGATGCTCGAAACGAATAACTAGAACGGCCTAGGGGAAAACTACTCATACCGTTGTAATGGGGCTAGTTTCTACTTTCAGATGCAACAGAAACTTTGCGGATTGGTCAATCCGTTCGCGAGATATGGCAGTTTTGAGGTAAGAAACGCTTGAGAAACTCCAAATTTTCGCAGTTCTGATGCTCGAAACGAATAACTAGAACGGCCTAGGGGAAAACTACTCATACCGTTGTAATGGGGCGAATTTCTACTTTCAGATGCAACAGAAACTTTGCGGATTGGTCAATCCGTTCGCGAGATATGGCAGTTTTGAGGTAAGAAACGCTTGAGAAACTCCAAATTTTCGCAGTTCTGATGCTCGAAACGAATAACTAGAACGGCCTAGGGGAAGACTACTCATACCGTTGTAATGGGGCTAGTTTCTACTTTCAGATGCAACAGAAACTTTGCGGATTGGTCAATCCGTTCGCGAGATATGGCAGTTTTGAGGTAAGAAACGCTTGAGAAACTCCAAATTTTCGCAGTTCTGATGCTCGAAACGAATAACTAGAACGGCCTAGGGGAAAACTACTCATACCGTTGTAATGGGGCGAATTTCTACTTTCAGATGCAACAGAAACTTTGCGGATTGGTCAATCCGTTCGCGAGATATGGCAGTTTTGAGGTAAGAAACGCTTGAAAAACTCCAAATTTTTGCAGTTCTGATGCTCGAAACGAATAACTAGAACGGCCTAGGGGAAAACTACTCATACCGTTGTAATGGGGCTAGTTTCTACTTTCAGATGCAACAGAAACTTTGCGGATTGGTCAATCCGTTCGCGAGATATGGCAGTTTTGAGGTAAGAAACGCCTGAAAAACTCCAAATTTTTGCAGTTCTGATGCTCGAAACGAATAACTAGAACGGCCTAGGGGAAAACTACTCATACCGTTGTAATGGGGCTAGTTTCTACTTTCAGATGCAACAGAAACTTTGCGGATTGGTCAATCCGTTCGCGAGATATGGCAGTTTTGAGGTAAGAAACGCTTGAGAAACTCCAAATTTTCGCAGTTCTGATGCTCGAAACGAATAACTAGAACGGCCTAGGGGAAAACTACTCATACCGTTGTAATGGGGCTAGTTTCTACTTTCAGATGCAACAGAAACTTTGCGGATTGGTCAATCCGTTCGCGAGATATGGCAGTTTTGAGGTAAGAAACGCCTGAAAAACTCCAAATTTTTGCAGTTCTGATGCTCGAAACGAATAACTAGAACGGCCTAGGGGAAAACTACTCATACCGTTGTAATGGGGCTAGTTTCTACTTTCAGATGCAACAGAAACTTTGCGGATTGGTCAATCCGTTCGCGAGATATGGCAGTTTTGAGGTAAGAAACGCTTGAGAAACTCCAAATTTTCGCAGTTCTGATGCTCGAAACGAATAACTAGAACGGCCTAGGGGAAAACTACTCATACCGTTGTAATGGGGCTAGTTTCTACTTTCAGATGCAACAGAAACTTTGCGGATTGGTCAATCCGTTCGCGAGATATGGCAGTTTTGAGGTAAGAAACGCCTGAAAAACTCCAAATTTTTGCAGTTCTGATGCTCGAAACGAATAACTAGAACGGCCTAGGGGAAGACTACTCATACCGTTGTAATGGGGCTAGTTTCTACTTTCAGATGCAACAGAAACTTTGCGGATTGGTCAATCCGTTCGCGAGATATGGCAGTTTTGAGGTAAGAAACGCTTGAGAAACTCCAAATTTTCGCAGTTCTGATGCTCGAAACGAATAACTAGAACGGCCTAGGGGAAAACTACTCATACCGTTGTAATGGGGCTAGTTTCTACTTTCAGATGCAACAGAAACTTTGCGGATTGGTCAATCCGTTCGCGAGATATGGCAGTTTTGAGGTAAGAAACGCTTGAGAAACTCCAAATTTTCGCAGTTCTGATGCTCGAAACGAATAACTAGAACGGCCTAGGGGAAAACTACTCATACCGTTGTAATGGGGCGAATTTCTACTTTCAGATGCAACAGAAACTTTGCGGATTGGTCAATCCGTTCGCGAGATATGGCAGTTTTGAGGTAAGAAACGCTTGAAAAACTCCAAATTTTCGCAGTTCTGATGCTCGAAACGAATAACCAAAACGGCCTAGGGGAAAACTACTCATACCGTTGTAATGGGGCTAGTTTCTACTTTCAGATGCAACAGAAACTTTGCGGATTGGTCAATCCGTTCGCGAGATATGGCAGTTTTGAGGTAAGAAACGCTTGAGAAACTCCAAATTTTCGCAGTTCTGATGCTCGAAACGAATAACTAGAACGGCCTAGGGGAAAACTACTCATACCGTTGTAATGGGGCTAGTTTCTACTTTCAGATGCAACAGAAACTTTGCGGATTGGTCAATCCGTTCGCGAGATATGGCAGTTTTGAGGTAAGAAACGCCTGAAAAACTCCAAATTTTTGCAGTTCTGATGCTCGAAACGAATAACTAGAACGGCCTAGGGGAAAACTACGCATACCGTTGTAATGGGGCTAGTTTCTACTTTCAGATGCAACAGAAACTTTGCGGATTGGTCAATCCGTTCGCGAGATATGGCAGTTTTGAGGTAAGAAACGCTTGAAAAACTCCAAATTTTCGCAGTTCTGATGCTCGAAACGTATAACCAAAACGGCCTAGGGGATAACTACTCATACCGTTGTAATGGGGCTAGTTTCTACTTTCAGATGCAACAGAAACTTTGCGGATTGGTCAATCCGTTCGCGAGATATGGCAGTTTTGAGGTAAGAAACGCTTGAGAAACTCCAAATTTTCGCAGTTCTGATGCTCGAAACGAATAACTAGAACGGCCTAGGGGAAAACTACTCATACCGTTGTAATGGGGCTAGTTTCTACTTTCAGATGCAACAGAAACTTTGCGGATTGGTCAATCCGTTCGCGAGATATGGCAGTTTTGAGGTAAGAAACGCTTGAGAAACTCCAAATTTTCGCAGTTCTGATGCTCGAAACGAATAACTAGAACGGCCTAGGGGAAAACTACTCATACCGTTGTAATGGGGCTAGTTTCTACTTTCAGATGCAACAGAAACTTTGCGGATTGGTCAATCCGTTCGCGAGATATGGCAGTTTTGAGGTAAGAAACGCTTGAGAAACTCCAAATTTTCGCAGTTCTGATGCTCGAAACGAATAACTAGAACGGCCTAGGGGAAAACTACTCATACCGTTGTAATGGGGCGAATTTCTACTTTCAGATGCAACAGAAACTTTGCGGATTGGTCAATCCGTTCGCGAGATATGGCAGTTTTGAGGTAAGAAACGCTTGAGAAACTCCAAATTTTCGCAGTTCTGATGCTCGAAACGAATAACTAGAACGGCCTAGGGGAAGACTACTCATACCGTTGTAATGGGGCTAGTTTCTACTTTCAGATGCAACAGAAACTTTGCGGATTGGTCAATCCGTTCGCGAGATATGGCAGTTTTGAGGTAAGAAACGCTTGAGAAACTCCAAATTTTCGCAGTTCTGATGCTCGAAACGAATAACTAGAACGGCCTAGGGGAAAACTACTCATACCGTTGTAATGGGGCTAGTTTCTACTTTCAGATGCAACAGAAACTTTGCGGATTGGTCAATCCGTTCGCGAGATATGGCAGTTTTGAGGTAAGAAACGCCTGAAAAACTCCAAATTTTTGCAGTTCTGATGCTCGAAACGAATAACTAGAACGGCCTAGGGGAAAACTACTCATACCGTTGTAATGGGGCTAGTTTCTACTTTCAGATGCAACAGAAACTTTGCGGATTGGTCAATCCGTTCGCGAGATATGGCAGTTTTGAGGTAAGAAACGCCTGAAAAACTCCAAATTTTTGCAGTTCTGATGCTCGAAACGAATAACTAGAACGGCCTAGGGGAAAACTACTCATACCGTTGTAATGGGGCTAGTTTCTACTTTCAGATGCAACAGAAACTTTGCGGATTGGTCAATCCGTTCGCGAGATATGGCAGTTTTGAGGTAAGAAACGCTTGAGAAACTCCAAATTTTCGCAGTTCTGATGCTCGAAACGTATAACCAAAACGGCCTAGGGGATAACTACTCATACCGTTGTAATGGGGCTAGTTTCTACTTTCAGATGCAACAGAAACTTTGCGGATTGGTCAATCCGTTCGCGAGATATGGCAGTTTTGAGGTAAGAAACGCTTGAGAAACTCCAAATTTTCGCAGTTCTGATGCTCGAAACGAATAACTAGAACGGCCTAGGGGAAAACTACTCATACCGTTGTAATGGGGCTAGTTTCTACTTTCAGATGCAACAGAAACTTTGCGGATTGGTCAATCCGTTCGCGAGATATGGCAGTTTTGAGGTAAGAAACGCCTGAAAAACTCCAAATTTTTGCAGTTCTGATGCTCGAAACGAATAACTAGAACGGCCTAGGGGAAAACTACTCATACCGTTGTAATGGGGCTAGTTTCTACTTTCAGATGCAACAGAAACTTTGCGGATTGGTCAATCCGTTCGCGAGATATGGCAGTTTTGAGGTAAGAAACGCTTGAGAAACTCCAAATTTTCGCAGTTCTGATGCTCGAAACGAATAACTAGAACGGCCTAGGGGAAAACTACTCATACCGTTGTAATGGGGCTAGTTTCTACTTTCAGATGCAACAGAAACTTTGCGGATTGGTCAATCCGTTCGCGAGATATGGCAGTTTTGAGGTAAGAAACGCCTGAAAAACTCCAAATTTTTGCAGTTCTGATGCTCGAAACGAATAACTAGAACGGCCTAGGGGAAGACTACTCATACCGTTGTAATGGGGCTAGTTTCTACTTTCAGATGCAACAGAAACTTTGCGGATTGGTCAATCCGTTCGCGAGATATGGCAGTTTTGAGGTAAGAAACGCTTGAGAAACTCCAAATTTTCGCAGTTCTGATGCTCGAAACGAATAACTAGAACGGCCTAGGGGAAAACTACTCATACCGTTGTAATGGGGCTAGTTTCTACTTTCAGATGCAACAGAAACTTTGCGGATTGGTCAATCCGTTCGCGAGATATGGCAGTTTTGAGGTAAGAAACGCCTGAAAAACTCCAAATTTTTGCAGTTCTGATGCTCGAAACGAATAACTAGAACGGCCTAGGGGAAAACTACTCATACCGTTGTAATGGGGCTAGTTTCTACTTTCAGATGCAACAGAAACTTTGCGGATTGGTCAATCCGTTCGCGAGATATGGCAGTTTTGAGGTAAGAAACGCCTGAAAAACTCCAAATTTTTGCAGTTCTGATGCTCGAAACGAATAACTAGAACGGCCTAGGGGAAAACTACTCATACCGTTGTAATGGGGCTAGTTTCTACTTTCAGATGCAACAGAAACTTTGCGGATTGGTCAATCCGTTCGCGAGATATGGCAGTTTTGAGGTAAGAAACGCTTGAGAAACTCCAAATTTTCGCAGTTCTGATGCTCGAAACGAATAACTAGAACGGCCTAGGGGAAAACTACTCATACCGTTGTAATGGGGCTAGTTTCTACTTTCAGATGCAACAGAAACTTTGCGGATTGGTCAATCCGTTCGCGAGATATGGCAGTTTTGAGGTAAGAAACGCCTGAAAAACTCCAAATTTTTGCAGTTCTGATGCTCGAAACGAATAACTAGAACGGCCTAGGGGAAGACTACTCATACCGTTGTAATGGGGCTAGTTTCTACTTTCAGATGCAACAGAAACTTTGCGGATTGGTCAATCCGTTCGCGAGATATGGCAGTTTTGAGGTAAGAAACGCTTGAGAAACTCCAAATTTTCGCAGTTCTGATGCTCGAAACGAATAACTAGAACGGCCTAGGGGAAAACTACTCATACCGTTGTAATGGGGCTAGTTTCTACTTTCAGATGCAACAGAAACTTTGCGGATTGGTCAATCCGTTCGCGAGATATGGCAGTTTTGAGGTAAGAAACGCTTGAGAAACTCCAAATTTTCGCAGTTCTGATGCTCGAAACGAATAACTAGAACGGCCTAGGGGAAAACTACTCATACCGTTGTAATGGGGCGAATTTCTACTTTCAGATGCAACAGAAACTTTGCGGATTGGTCAATCCGTTCGCGAGATATGGCAGTTTTGAGGTAAGAAACGCTTGAAAAACTCCAAATTTTCGCAGTTCTGATGCTCGAAACGAATAACCAAAACGGCCTAGGGGAAAACTACTCATACCGTTGTAATGGGGCTAGTTTCTACTTTCAGATGCAACAGAAACTTTGCGGATTGGTCAATCCGTTCGCGAGATATGGCAGTTTTGAGGTAAGAAACGCCTGAAAAACTCCAAATTTTTGCAGTTCTGATGCTCGAAACGAATAACTAGAACGGCCTAGGGGAAAACTACTCATACCGTTGTAATGGGGCTAGTTTCTACTTTCAGATGCAACAGAAACTTTGCGGATTGGTCAATCCGTTCGCGAGATATGGCAGTTTTGAGGTAAGAAACGCTTGAGAAACTCCAAATTTTCGCAGTTCTGATGCTCGAAACGAATAACTAGAACGGCCTAGGGGAAAACTACTCATACCGTTGTAATGGGGCTAGTTTCTACTTTCAGATGCAACAGAAACTTTGCGGATTGGTCAATCCGTTCGCGAGATATGGCAGTTTTGAGGTAAGAAACGCTTGAGAAACTCCAAATTTTCGCAGTTCTGATGCTCGAAACGAATAACTAGAACGGCCTAGGGGAAAACTACTCATACCGTTGTAATGGGGCTAGTTTCTACTTTCAGATGCAACAGAAACTTTGCGGATTGGTCAATCCGTTCGCGAGATATGGCAGTTTTGAGGTAAGAAACGCTTGAGAAACTCCAAATTTTCGCAGTTCTGATGCTCGAAACGAATAACTAGAACGGCCTAGGGGAAAACTACTCATACCGTTGTAATGGGGCGAATTTCTACTTTCAGATGCAACAGAAACTTTGCGGATTGGTCAATCCGTTCGCGAGATATGGCAGTTTTGAGGTAAGAAACGCTTGAAAAACTCCAAATTTTCGCAGTTCTGATGCTCGAAACGAATAACCAAAACGGCCTAGGGGAAAACTACTCATACCGTTGTAATGGGGCTAGTTTCTACTTTCAGATGCAACAGAAACTTTGCGGATTGGTCAATCCGTTCGCGAGATATGGCAGTTTTGAGGTAAGAAACGCTTGAGAAACTCCAAATTTTCGCAGTTCTGATGCTCGAAACGAATAACTAGAACGGCCTAGGGGAAAATTACTCATACCGTTGTAATGGGGCTAGTTTCTACTTTCAGATGCAACAGAAACTTTGCGGATTGGTCAATCCGTTCGCGAGATATGGCAGTTTTGAGGTAAGAAACGCCTGAAAAACTCCAAATTTTTGCAGTTCTGATGCTCGAAACGAATAACTAGAACGGCCTAGGGGAAAACTACTCATACCGTTGTAATGGGGCTAGTTTCTACTTTCAGATGCAACAGAAACTTTGCGGATTGGTCAATCCGTTCGCGAGATATGGCAGTTTTGAGGTAAGAAACGCTTGAAAAACTCCAAATTTTCGCAGTTCTGATGCTCGAAACGTATAACCAAAACGGCCTAGGGGATAACTACTCATACCGTTGTAATGGGGCTAGTTTCTACTTTCAGATGCAACAGAAACTTTGCGGATTGGTCAATCCGTTCGCGAGATATGGCAGTTTTGAGGTAAGAAACGCTTGAGAAACTCCAAATTTTCGCAGTTCTGATGCTCGAAACGAATAACTAGAACGGCCTAGGGGAAAACTACTCATACCGTTGTAATGGGGCGAATTTCTACTTTCAGATGCAACAGAAACTTTGCGGATTGGTCAATCCGTTCGCGAGATATGGCAGTTTTGAGGTAAGAAACGCTTGAAAAACTCCAAATTTTCGCAGTTCTGATGCTCGAAACGAATAACCAAAACGGCCTAGGGGAAAACTACTCATACCGTTGTAATGGGGCTAGTTTCTACTTTCAGATGCAACAGAAACTTTGCGGATTGGTCAATCCGTTCGCGAGATATGGCAGTTTTGAGGTAAGAAACGCTTGAGAAACTCCAAATTTTCGCAGTTCTGATGCTCGAAACGAATAACTAGAACGGCCTAGGGGAAAACTACTCATACCGTTGTAATGGGGCTAGTTTCTACTTTCAGATGCAACAGAAACTTTGCGGATTGGTCAATCCGTTCGCGAGATATGGCAGTTTTGAGGTAAGAAACGCTTGAGAAACTCCAAATTTTCGCAGTTCTGATGCTCGAAACGAATAACTAGAACGGCCTAGGGGAAAACTACTCATACCGTTGTAATGGGGCGAATTTCTACTTTCAGATGCAACAGAAACTTTGCGGATTGGTCAATCCGTTCGCGAGATATGGCAGTTTTGAGGTAAGAAACGCTTGAAAAACTCCAAATTTTCGCAGTTCTGATGCTCGAAACGAATAACCAAAACGGCCTAGGGGAAAACTACTCATACCGTTGTAATGGGGCTAGTTTCTACTTTCAGATGCAACAGAAACTTTGCGGATTGGTCAATCCGTTCGCGAGATATGGCAGTTTTGAGGTAAGAAACGCTTGAGAAACTCCAAATTTTCGCAGTTCTGATACTCGAAACGAATAACTAGAACGGCCTAGGGGAAAACTACTCATACCGTTGTAATGGGGCTAGTTTCTACTTTCAGATGCAACAGAAACTTTGCGGATTGGTCAATCCGTTCGCGAGATATGGCAGTTTTGAGGTAAGAAACGCCTGAAAAACTCCAAATTTTTGCAGTTCTGATGCTCGAAACGAATAACTAGAACGGCCTAGGGGAAAACTACTCATACCGTTGTAATGGGGCTAGTTTCTACTTTCAGATGCAACAGAAACTTTGCGGATTGGTCAATCCGTTCGCGAGATATGGCAGTTTTGAGGTAAGAAACGCTTGAGAAACTCCAAATTTTCGCAGTTCTGATGCTCGAAACGAATAACTAGAACGGCCTAGGGGAAAACTACTCATACCGTTGTAATGGGGCTAGTTTCTACTTTCAGATGCAACAGAAACTTTGCGGATTGGTCAATCCGTTCGCGAGATATGGCAGTTTTGAGGTAAGAAACGCTTGAGAAACTCCAAATTTTCGCAGTTCTGATGCTCGAAACGAATAACTAGAACGGCCTAGGGGAAAACTACTCATACCGTTGTAATGGGGCGAATTTCTACTTTCAGATGCAACAGAAACTTTGCGGATTGGTCAATCCGTTCGCGAGATATGGCAGTTTTGAGGTAAGAAACGCTTGAAAAACTCCAAATTTTCGCAGTTCTGATGCTCGAAACGAATAACCAAAACGGCCTAGGGGAAAACTACTCATACCGTTGTAATGGGGCTAGTTTCTACTTTCAGATGCAACAGAAACTTTGCGGATTGGTCAATCCGTTCGCGAGATATGGCAGTTTTGAGGTAAGAAACGCTTGAGAAACTCCAAATTTTCGCAGTTCTGATGCTCGAAACGAATAACTAGAACGGCCTAGGGGAAAATTACTCATACCGTTGTAATGGGGCTAGTTTCTACTTTCAGATGCAACAGAAACTTTGCGGATTGGTCAATCCGTTCGCGAGATATGGCAGTTTTGAGGTAAGAAACGCCTGAAAAACTCCAAATTTTTGCAGTTCTGATGCTCGAAACGAATAACTAGAACGGCCTAGGGGAAAACTACTCATACCGTTGTAATGGGGCTAGTTTCTACTTTCAGATGCAACAGAAACTTTGCGGATTGGTCAATCCGTTCGCGAGATATGGCAGTTTTGAGGTAAGAAACGCCTGAAAAACTCCAAATTTTTGCAGTTCTGATGCTCGAAACGAATAACTAGAACGGCCTAGGGGAAAACTACTCATACCGTTGTAATGGGGCTAGTTTCTACTTTCAGATGCAACAGAAACTTTGCGGATTGGTCAATCCGTTCGCGAGATATGGCAGTTTTGAGGTAAGAAACGCTTGAAAAACTCCAAATTTTCGCAGTTCTGATGCTCGAAACGTATAACCAAAACGGCCTAGGGGATAACTACTCATACCGTTGTAATGGGGCTAGTTTCTACTTTCAGATGCAACAGAAACTTTGCGGATTGGTCAATCCGTTCGCGAGATATGGCAGTTTTGAGGTAAGAAACGCTTGAGAAACTCCAAATTTTCGCAGTTCTGATGCTCGAAACGAATAACTAGAACGGCCTAGGGGAAAACTACTCATACCGTTGTAATGGGGCGAATTTCTACTTTCAGATGCAACAGAAACTTTGCGGATTGGTCAATCCGTTCGCGAGATATGGCAGTTTTGAGGTAAGAAACGCTTGAAAAACTCCAAATTTTCGCAGTTCTGATGCTCGAAACGAATAACCAAAACGGCCTAGGGGAAAACTACTCATACCGTTGTAATGGGGCTAGTTTCTACTTTCAGATGCAACAGAAACTTTGCGGATTGGTCAATCCGTTCGCGAGATATGGCAGTTTTGAGGTAAGAAACGCTTGAGAAACTCCAAATTTTCGCAGTTCTGATGCTCGAAACGAATAACTAGAACGGCCTAGGGGAAAACTACTCATACCGTTGTAATGGGGCTAGTTTCTACTTTCAGATGCAACAGAAACTTTGCGGATTGGTCAATCCGTTCGCGAGATATGGCAGTTTTGAGGTAAGAAACGCTTGAGAAACTCCAAATTTTCGCAGTTCTGATGCTCGAAACGAATAACTAGAACGGCCTAGGGGAAAACTACTCATACCGTTGTAATGGGGCGAATTTCTACTTTCAGATGCAACAGAAACTTTGCGGATTGGTCAATCCGTTCGCGAGATATGGCAGTTTTGAGGTAAGAAACGCTTGAAAAACTCCAAATTTTCGCAGTTCTGATGCTCGAAACGAATAACCAAAACGGCCTAGGGGAAAACTACTCATACCGTTGTAATGGGGCTAGTTTCTACTTTCAGATGCAACAGAAACTTTGCGGATTGGTCAATCCGTTCGCGAGATATGGCAGTTTTGAGGTAAGAAACGCTTGAGAAACTCCAAATTTTCGCAGTTCTGATACTCGAAACGAATAACTAGAACGGCCTAGGGGAAAACTACTCATACCGTTGTAATGGGGCTAGTTTCTACTTTCAGATGCAACAGAAACTTTGCGGATTGGTCAATCCGTTCGCGAGATATGGCAGTTTTGAGGTAAGAAACGCCTGAAAAACTCCAAATTTTTGCAGTTCTGATGCTCGAAACGAATAACTAGAACGGCCTAGGGGAAAACTACTCATACCGTTGTAATGGGGCTAGTTTCTACTTTCAGATGCAACAGAAACTTTGCGGATTGGTCAATCCGTTCGCGAGATATGGCAGTTTTGAGGTAAGAAACGCTTGAGAAACTCCAAATTTTCGCAGTTCTGATGCTCGAAACGAATAACTAGAACGGCCTAGGGGAAAACTACTCATACCGTTGTAATGGGGCTAGTTTCTACTTTCAGATGCAACAGAAACTTTGCGGATTGGTCAATCCGTTCGCGAGATATGGCAGTTTTGAGGTAAGAAACGCTTGAGAAACTCCAAATTTTCGCAGTTCTGATGCTCGAAACGAATAACTAGAACGGCCTAGGGGAAAACTACTCATACCGTTGTAATGGGGCGAATTTCTACTTTCAGATGCAACAGAAACTTTGCGGATTGGTCAATCCGTTCGCGAGATATGGCAGTTTTGAGGTAAGAAACGATTGAGAAACTCCAAATTTTCGCAATTCTGATGCTCGAAACGAATAACTAGAACGGCCTAGGGGAAAACTACTCATACCGTTGTAATGGGGCTAGTTTCTACTTTCAGATGCAACAGAAACTTTGCGGATTGGTCAATCCGTTCGCGAGATATGGCAGTTTTGAGGTAAGAAACGCTTGAAAAACTCCAAATTTTCGCAGTTCTGATGCTCGAAACGTATAACCAAAACGGCCTAGGGGAAAACTACTCATACCGTTGTAATGGGGCGAGTTTCTACTTTCAGATGCAACAGAAACTTTGCGGATTGGTCAATCCGTTCGCGAGATATGGCAGTTTTGAGGTAAGAAACGCTTGAGAAACTCCAAATTTTCGCAGTTCTGATGCTCGAAACGAATAACTAGAACGGCCTAGGGGAAAACTACTCATACCGTTGTAATGGGGCTAGTTTCTACTTTCAGATGCAACAGAAACTTTGCGGATTGGTCAATCCGTTCGCGAGATATGGCAGTTTTGAGGTAAGAAACGCCTGAAAAACTCCAAATTTTTGCAGTTCTGATGCTCGAAACGAATAACTAGAACGGCCTAGGGGAAGACTACTCATACCGTTGTAATGGGGCTAGTTTCTACTTTCAGATGCAACAGAAACTTTGCGGATTGGTCAATCCGTTCGCGAGATATGGCAGTTTTGAGGTAAGAAACGCTTGAGAAACTCCAAATTTTCGCAGTTCTGATGCTCGAAACGAATAACTAGAACGGCCTAGGGGAAAACTACTCATACCGTTGTAATGGGGCTAGTTTCTACTTTCAGATGCAACAGAAACTTTGCGGATTGGTCAATCCGTTCGCGAGATATGGCAGTTTTGAGGTAAGAAACGCTTGAGAAACTCCAAATTTTCGCAGTTCTGATGCTCGAAACGAATAACTAGAACGGCCTAGGGGAAAACTACTCATACCGTTGTAATGGGGCGAATTTCTACTTTCAGATGCAACAGAAACTTTGCGGATTGGTCAATCCGTTCGCGAGATATGGCAGTTTTGAGGTAAGAAACGCTTGAAAAACTCCAAATTTTCGCAGTTCTGATGCTCGAAACGAATAACCAAAACGGCCTAGGGGAAAACTACTCATACCGTTGTAATGGGGCTAGTTTCTACTTTCAGATGCAACAGAAACTTTGCGGATTGGTCAATCCGTTCGCGAGATATGGCAGTTTTGAGGTAAGAAACGCTTGAGAAACTCCAAATTTTCGCAGTTCTGATGCTCGAAACGAATAACTAGAACGGCCTAGGGGAAAACTACTCATACCGTTGTAATGGGGCGAATTTCTACTTTCAGATGCAACAGAAACTTTGCGGATTGGTCAATCCGTTCGCGAGATATGGCAGTTTTGAGGTAAGAAACGATTGAGAAACTCCAAATTTTCGCAATTCTGATGCTCGAAACGAATAACTAGAACGGCCTAGGGGAAAACTACTCATACCGTTGTAATGGGGCTAGTTTCTACTTTCAGATGCAACAGAAACTTTGCGGATTGGTCAATCCGTTCGCGAGATATGGCAGTTTTGAGGTAAGAAACGCTTGAAAAACTCCAAATTTTCGCAGTTCTGATGCTCGAAACGTATAACCAAAACGGCCTAGGGGAAAACTACTCATACCGTTGTAATGGGGCGAGTTTCTACTTTCAGATGCAACAGAAACTTTGCGGATTGGTCAATCCGTTCGCGAGATATGGCAGTTTTGAGGTAAGAAACGCTTGAGAAACTCCAAATTTTCGCAGTTCTGATGCTCGAAACGAATAACTAGAACGGCCTAGGGGAAAACTACTCATACCGTTGTAATGGGGCTAGTTTCTACTTTCAGATGCAACAGAAACTTTGCGGATTGGTCAATCCGTTCGCGAGATATGGCAGTTTTGAGGTAAGAAACGCCTGAAAAACTCCAAATTTTTGCAGTTCTGATGCTCGAAACGAATAACTAGAACGGCCTAGGGGAAAACTACTCATACCGTTGTAATGGGGCTAGTTTCTACTTTCAGATGCAACAGAAACTTTGCGGATTGGTCAATCCGTTCGCGAGATATGGCAGTTTTGAGGTAAGAAACGCTTGAAAAACTCCAAATTTTCGCAGTTCTGATGCTCGAAACGTATAACCAAAACGGCCTAGGGGATAACTACTCATACCGTTGTAATGGGGCGAGTTTCTACTTTCAGATGCAACAGAAACTTTGCGGATTGGTCAATCCGTTCGCGAGATATGGCAGTTTTGAGGTAAGAAACGCTTGAGAAACTCCAAATTTTCGCAGTTCTGATGCTCGAAACGAATAACTAGAACGGCTTAGGGGAAAACTACTCATACCGTTGTAATGGGGCTAGTTTCTACTTTCAGATGCAACAGAAACTTTGCGGATTGGTCAATCCGTTCGCGAGATATGGCAGTTTTGAGGTAAGAAACGCCTGAAAAACTCCAAATTTTCGCAGTTCTGATGCTCGAAACGAATAACTAGAACGGCCTAGGGGAAGACTACTCATACCGTTGTAATGGGGCTAGTTTCTACTTTCAGATGCAACAGAAACTTTGCGGATTGGTCAATCCGTTCGCGAGATATGGCAGTTTTGAGGTAAGAAACGCTTGAGAAACTCCAAATTTTCGCAGTTCTGATGCTCGAAACGAATAACTAGAACGGCCTAGGGGAAAACTACTCATACCGTTGTAATGGGGCTAGTTTCTACTTTCAGATGCAACAGAAACTTTGCGGATTGGTCAATCCGTTCGCGAGATATGGCAGTTTTGAGGTAAGAAACGCTTGAGAAACTCCAAATTTTCGCAGTTCTGATGCTCGAAACGAATAACTAGAACGGCCTAGGGGAAAACTACTCATACCGTTGTAATGGGGCTAGTTTCTACTTTCAGATGCAACAGAAACTTTGCGGATTGGTCAATCCGTTCGCGAGATATGGCAGTTTTGAGGTAAGAAACGCTTGAGAAACTCCAAATTTTCGCAGTTCTGATGCTCGAAACGAATAACTAGAACGGCCTAGGGGAAAACTACTCATACCGTTGTAATGGGGCGAATTTCTACTTTCAGATGCAACAGAAACTTTGCGGATTGGTCAATCCGTTCGCGAGATATGGCAGTTTTGAGGTAAGAAACGCTTGAAAAACTCCAAATTTTCGCAGTTCTGATGCTCGAAACGAATAACCAAAACGGCCTAGGGGAAAACTACTCATACCGTTGTAATGGGGCTAGTTTCTACTTTCAGATGCAACAGAAACTTTGCGGATTGGTCAATCCGTTCGCGAGATATGGCAGTTTTGAGGTAAGAAACGCTTGAGAAACTCCAAATTTTCGCAGTTCTGATGCTCGAAACGAATAACTAGAACGGCCTAGGGGAAAACTACTCATACCGTTGTAATGGGGCGAATTTCTACTTTCAGATGCAACAGAAACTTTGCGGATTGGTCAATCCGTTCGCGAGATATGGCAGTTTTGAGGTAAGAAACGCTTGAAAAACTCCAAATTTTCGCAGTTCTGATGCTCGAAACGAATAACCAAAACGGCCTAGGGGAAAACTACTCATACCGTTGTAATGGGGCTAGTTTCTACTTTCAGATGCAACAGAAACTTTGCGGATTGGTCAATCCGTTCGCGAGATATGGCAGTTTTGAGGTAAGAAACGCTTGAGAAACTCCAAATTTTCGCAGTTCTGATGCTCGAAACGAATAACTAGAACGGCCTAGGGGAAAACTACTCATACCGTTGTAATGGGGCGAATTTCTACTTTCAGATGCAACAGAAACTTTGCGGATTGGTCAATCCGTTCGCGAGATACGGCAGTTTTGAGGTAAGAAACGCCTGAAAAACTCCAAATTTTTGCAGTTCTGACGCTCGAAACGAATAACTAGAACGGCCTAGGGGAAAACTACTCATACCGTTGTAATGGGGCTAGTTTCTACTTTCAGATGCAACAGAAACTTTGCGGATTGGTCAATCCGTTCGCGAGATATGGCAGTTTTGAGGTAAGAAACGCCTGAAAAACTCCAAATTCTTGCAGTTCTGATGCTCGAAACGAATAACTAGAACGGCTTAGGGGAAAACTACTCATACCGTTGTAATGGGGCTAGTTTCTACTTTCAGATGCAACAGAAACTTTGCGGATTGGTCAATCCGTTCGCGAGATATGGCAGTTTTGAGGTAAGAAACGCTTGAGAAACTCCAAATTTTCGCAGTTCTGATGCTCGAAACGAATAACTAGAACGGCCTAGGGGAAAACTTCTCATACCGTTGTAATGGGGCTAGTTTCTACTTTCAGATGCAACAGATACTTTGCGGATTGGTCAATCCGTTCGCGAGATATGGCAGTTTTGAGGTAAGAAACGCTTGAGAAACTCCAAATTTTCGCAGTTCTGATGCTCGAAACGAATAACTAGAACGGCCTAGGGGAAAACTACTCATACCGTTGTAATGGGGCTAGTTTCTACTTTCAGATGCAACAGAAACTTTGCGGTTTGGTCAATCCGTTCGCGAGATATGGCAGTTTTGAGGTAAGAAACGCCTGAAAAACTCCAAATTTTTGCAGTTCTGATGCTCGAAACGAATAACTAGAACGGCCTAGGGGAAAACTACTCATACCGTTGTAATGGGGCTAGTTTCTACTTTCAGATGCAACAGAAACTTTGCGGATTGGTCAATCCGTTCGCGAGATATGGCAGTTTTGAGGTAAGAAACGCCTGAAAAACTCCAAATTTTTGCAGTTCTGATGCTCGAAACGAATAACTAGAACGGCCTAGGGGAAAACTACTCATACCGTTGTAATGGGGCTAGTTTCTACTTTCAGATGCAACAGAAACTTTGCGGATTGGTCAATCCGTTCGCGAGATATGGCAGTTTTGAGGTAAGAAACGCTTGAAAAACTCCAAATTTTCGCAGTTCTGATGCTCGAAACGTATAACCAAAACGGCCTAGGGGATAACTACTCATACCGTTGTAATGGGGCTAGTTTCTACTTTCAGATGCAACAGAAACTTTGCGGATTGGTCAATCCGTTCGCGAGATATGGCAGTTTTGAGGTAAGAAACGCTTGAGAAACTCCAAATTTTCGCAGTTCTGATGCTCGAAACGAATAACTAGAACGGCCTAGGGGAAAACTACTCATACCGTTGTAATGGGGCGAATTTCTACTTTCAGATGCAACAGAAACTTTGCGGATTGGTCAATCCGTTCGCGAGATATGGCAGTTTTGAGGTAAGAAACGATTGAGAAACTCCAAATTTTCGCAATTCTGATGCTCGAAACGAATAACTAGAACGGCCTAGGGGAAAACTACTCATACCGTTGTAATGGGGCTAGTTTCTACTTTCAGATGCAACAGAAACTTTGCGGATTGGTCAATCCGTTCGCGAGATATGGCAGTTTTGAGGTAAGAAACGCCTGAAAAACTCCAAATTTTTGCAGTTCTGATGCTCGAAACGAATAACTAGAACGGCCTAGGGGAAAACTACTCATACCGTTGTAATGGGGCTAGTTTCTACTTTCAGATGCAACAGAAACTTTGCGGATTGGTCAATCCGTTCGCGAGATATGGCAGTTTTGAGGTAAGAAACGCTTGAGAAACTCCAAATTTTCGCAGTTCTGATGCTCGAAACGAATAACTAGAACGGCCTAGGGGAAAACTACTCATACCGTTGTAATGGGGCGAATTTCTACTTTCAGATGCAACAGAAACTTTGCGGATTGGTCAATCCGTTCGCGAGATATGGCAGTTTTGAGGTAAGAAACGATTGAGAAACTCCAAATTTTCGCAATTCTGATGCTCGAAACGAATAACTAGAACGGCCTAGGGGAAAACTACTCATACCGTTGTAATGGGGCTAGTTTCTACTTTCAGATGCAACAGAAACTTTGCGGATTGGTCAATCCGTTCGCGAGATATGGCAGTTTTGAGGTAAGAAACGCCTGAAAAACTCCAAATTTTTGCAGTTCTGATGCTCGAAACGAATAACTAGAACGGCCTAGGGGAAAACTACTCATACCGTTGTAATGGGGCTAGTTTCTACTTTCAGATGCAACAGAAACTTTGCGGATTGGTCAATCCGTTCGCGAGATATGGCAGTTTTGAGGTAAGAAACGCCTGAAAAACTCCAAATTTTTGCAGTTCTGATGCTCGAAACGAATAACTAGAACGGCCTAGGGGAAAACTACTCATACCGTTGTAATGGGGCTAGTTTCTACTTTCAGATGCAACAGAAACTTTGCGGATTGGTCAATCCGTTCGCGAGATATGGCAGTTTTGAGGTAAGAAACGCCTGAAAAACTCCAAATTTTTGCAGTTCTGATGCTCGAAACGAATAACTAGAACGGCCTAGGGGAAAACTACTCATACCGTTGTAATGGGGCTAGTTTCTACTTTCAGATGCAACAGAAACTTTGCGGATTGGTCAATCCGTTCGCGAGATATGGCAGTTTTGAGGTAAGAAACGCTTGAAAAACTCCAAATTTTCGCAGTTCTGATGCTCGAAACGTATAACCAAAACGGCCTAGGGGATAACTACTCATACCGTTGTAATGGGGCGAGTTTCTACTTTCAGATGCAACAGAAACTTTGCGGATTGGTCAATCCGTTCGCGAGATATGGCAGTTTTGAGGTAAGAAACGCTTGAGAAACTCCAAATTTTCGCAGTTCTGATGCTCGAAACGAATAACTAGAACGGCTTAGGGGAAAACTACTCATACCGTTGTAATGGGGCTAGTTTCTACTTTCAGATGCAACAGAAACTTTGCGGATTGGTCAATCCGTTCGCGAGATATGGCAGTTTTGAGGTAAGAAACGCCTGAAAAACTCCAAATTTTCGCAGTTCTGATGCTCGAAACGAATAACTAGAACGGCCTAGGGGAAGACTACTCATACCGTTGTAATGGGGCTAGTTTCTACTTTCAGATGCAACAGAAACTTTGCGGATTGGTCAATCCGTTCGCGAGATATGGCAGTTTTGAGGTAAGAAACGCTTGAGAAACTCCAAATTTTCGCAGTTCTGATGCTCGAAACGAATAACTAGAACGGCCTAGGGGAAAACTACTCATACCGTTGTAATGGGGCTAGTTTCTACTTTCAGATGCAACAGAAACTTTGCGGATTGGTCAATCCGTTCGCGAGATATGGCAGTTTTGAGGTAAGAAACGCTTGAGAAACTCCAAATTTTCGCAGTTCTGATGCTCGAAACGAATAACTAGAACGGCCTAGGGGAAAACTACTCATACCGTTGTAATGGGGCTAGTTTCTACTTTCAGATGCAACAGAAACTTTGCGGATTGGTCAATCCGTTCGCGAGATATGGCAGTTTTGAGGTAAGAAACGCTTGAGAAACTCCAAATTTTCGCAGTTCTGATGCTCGAAACGAATAACTAGAACGGCCTAGGGGAAAACTACTCATACCGTTGTAATGGGGCGAATTTCTACTTTCAGATGCAACAGAAACTTTGCGGATTGGTCAATCCGTTCGCGAGATATGGCAGTTTTGAGGTAAGAAACGCTTGAAAAACTCCAAATTTTCGCAGTTCTGATGCTCGAAACGAATAACCAAAACGGCCTAGGGGAAAACTACTCATACCGTTGTAATGGGGCGAATTTCTACTTTCAGATGCAACAGAAACTTTGCGGATTGGTCAATCCGTTCGCGAGATATGGCAGTTTTGAGGTAAGAAACGCTTGAAAAACTCCAAATTTTCGCAGTTCTGATGCTCGAAACGAATAACCAAAACGGCCTAGGGGAAAACTACTCATACCGTTGTAATGGGGCTAGTTTCTACTTTCAGATGCAACAGAAACTTTGCGGATTGGTCAATCCGTTCGCGAGATATGGCAGTTTTGAGGTAAGAAACGCTTGAGAAACTCCAAATTTTCGCAGTTCTGATGCTCGAAACGAATAACTAGAACGGCCTAGGGGAAAACTACTCATACCGTTGTAATGGGGCGAATTTCTACTTTCAGATGCAACAGAAACTTTGCGGATTGGTCAATCCGTTCGCGAGATACGGCAGTTTTGAGGTAAGAAACGCCTGAAAAACTCCAAATTTTTGCAGTTCTGACGCTCGAAACGAATAACTAGAACGGCCTAGGGGAAAACTACTCATACCGTTGTAATGGGGCTAGTTTCTACTTTCAGATGCAACAGAAACTTTGCGGATTGGTCAATCCGTTCGCGAGATATGGCAGTTTTGAGGTAAGAAACGCCTGAAAAACTCCAAATTCTTGCAGTTCTGATGCTCGAAACGAATAACTAGAACGGCTTAGGGGAAAACTACTCATACCGTTGTAATGGGGCTAGTTTCTACTTTCAGATGCAACAGAAACTTTGCGGATTGGTCAATCCGTTCGCGAGATATGGCAGTTTTGAGGTAAGAAACGCCTGAAAAACTCCAAATTTTTGCAGTTCTGATGCTCGAAACGAATAACTAGAACGGCCTAGGGGAAAACTACTCATACCGTTGTAATGGGGCTAGTTTCTACTTTCAGATGCAACAGAAACTTTGCGGATTGGTCAATCCGTTCGCGAGATATGGCAGTTTTGAGGTAAGAAACGCTTGAAAAACTCCAAATTTTCGCAGTTCTGATGCTCGAAACGTATAACCAAAACGGCCTAGGGGATAACTACTCATACCGTTGTAATGGGGCTAGTTTCTACTTTCAGATGCAACAGAAACTTTGCGGATTGGTCAATCCGTTCGCGAGATATGGCAGTTTTGAGGTAAGAAACGCTTGAGAAACTCCAAATTTTCGCAGTTCTGATGCTCGAAACGAATAACTAGAACGGCCTAGGGGAAAACTACTCATACCGTTGTAATGGGGCTAGTTTCTACTTTCAGATGCAACAGAAACTTTGCGGATTGGTCAATCCGTTCGCGAGATATGGCAGTTTTGAGGTAAGAAACGCTTGAGAAACTCCAAATTTTCGCAGTTCTGATGCTCGAAACGAATAACTAGAACGGCCTAGGGGAAAACTACTCATACCGTTGTAATGGGGCGAATTTCTACTTTCAGATGCAACAGAAACTTTGCGGATTGGTCAATCCGTTCGCGAGATATGGCAGTTTTGAGGTAAGAAACGATTGAGAAACTCCAAATTTTCGCAATTCTGATGCTCGAAACGAATAACTAGAACGGCCTAGGGGAAAACTACTCATACCGTTGTAATGGGGCTAGTTTCTACTTTCAGATGCAACAGAAACTTTGCGGATTGGTCAATCCGTTCGCGAGATATGGCAGTTTTGAGGTAAGAAACGCCTGAAAAACTCCAAATTTTTGCAGTTCTGATGCTCGAAACGAATAACTAGAACGGCCTAGGGGAAAACTACTCATACCGTTGTAATGGGGCTAGTTTCTACTTTCAGATGCAACAGAAACTTTGCGGATTGGTCAATCCGTTCGCGAGATATGGCAGTTTTGAGGTAAGAAACGCTTGAGAAACTCCAAATTTTCGCAGTTCTGATGCTCGAAACGAATAACTAGAACGGCCTAGGGGAAAACTACTCATACCGTTGTAATGGGGCGAATTTCTACTTTCAGATGCAACAGAAACTTTGCGGATTGGTCAATCCGTTCGCGAGATATGGCAGTTTTGAGGTAAGAAACGATTGAGAAACTCCAAATTTTCGCAATTCTGATGCTCGAAACGAATAACTAGAACGGCCTAGGGGAAAACTACTCATACCGTTGTAATGGGGCTAGTTTCTACTTTCAGATGCAACAGAAACTTTGCGGATTGGTCAATCCGTTCGCGAGATATGGCAGTTTTGAGGTAAGAAACGCCTGAAAAACTCCAAATTTTTGCAGTTCTGATGCTCGAAACGAATAACTAGAACGGCCTAGGGGAAAACTACTCATACCGTTGTAATGGGGCTAGTTTCTACTTTCAGATGCAACAGAAACTTTGCGGATTGGTCAATCCGTTCGCGAGATATGGCAGTTTTGAGGTAAGAAACGCCTGAAAAACTCCAAATTTTTGCAGTTCTGATGCTCGAAACGAATAACTAGAACGGCCTAGGGGAAAACTACTCATACCGTTGTAATGGGGCTAGTTTCTACTTTCAGATGCAACAGAAACTTTGCGGATTGGTCAATCCGTTCGCGAGATATGGCAGTTTTGAGGTAAGAAACGCCTGAAAAACTCCAAATTTTTGCAGTTCTGATGCTCGAAACGAATAACTAGAACGGCCTAGGGGAAAACTACTCATACCGTTGTAATGGGGCTAGTTTCTACTTTCAGATGCAACAGAAACTTTGCGGATTGGTCAATCCGTTCGCGAGATATGGCAGTTTTGAGGTAAGAAACGCTTGAAAAACTCCAAATTTTCGCAGTTCTGATGCTCGAAACGTATAACCAAAACGGCCTAGGGGATAACTACTCATACCGTTGTAATGGGGCGAGTTTCTACTTTCAGATGCAACAGAAACTTTGCGGATTGGTCAATCCGTTCGCGAGATATGGCAGTTTTGAGGTAAGAAACGCTTGAGAAACTCCAAATTTTCGCAGTTCTGATGCTCGAAACGAATAACTAGAACGGCTTAGGGGAAAACTACTCATACCGTTGTAATGGGGCTAGTTTCTACTTTCAGATGCAACAGAAACTTTGCGGATTGGTCAATCCGTTCGCGAGATATGGCAGTTTTGAGGTAAGAAACGCCTGAAAAACTCCAAATTTTCGCAGTTCTGATGCTCGAAACGAATAACTAGAACGGCCTAGGGGAAGACTACTCATACCGTTGTAATGGGGCTAGTTTCTACTTTCAGATGCAACAGAAACTTTGCGGATTGGTCAATCCGTTCGCGAGATATGGCAGTTTTGAGGTAAGAAACGCTTGAGAAACTCCAAATTTTCGCAGTTCTGATGCTCGAAACGAATAACTAGAACGGCCTAGGGGAAAACTACTCATACCGTTGTAATGGGGCTAGTTTCTACTTTCAGATGCAACAGAAACTTTGCGGATTGGTCAATCCGTTCGCGAGATATGGCAGTTTTGAGGTAAGAAACGCTTGAGAAACTCCAAATTTTCGCAGTTCTGATGCTCGAAACGAATAACTAGAACGGCCTAGGGGAAAACTACTCATACCGTTGTAATGGGGCTAGTTTCTACTTTCAGATGCAACAGAAACTTTGCGGATTGGTCAATCCGTTCGCGAGATATGGCAGTTTTGAGGTAAGAAACGCTTGAGAAACTCCAAATTTTCGCAGTTCTGATGCTCGAAACGAATAACTAGAACGGCCTAGGGGAAAACTACTCATACCGTTGTAATGGGGCGAATTTCTACTTTCAGATGCAACAGAAACTTTGCGGATTGGTCAATCCGTTCGCGAGATATGGCAGTTTTGAGGTAAGAAACGCTTGAAAAACTCCAAATTTTCGCAGTTCTGATGCTCGAAACGAATAACCAAAACGGCCTAGGGGAAAACTACTCATACCGTTGTAATGGGGCTAGTTTCTACTTTCAGATGCAACAGAAACTTTGCGGATTGGTCAATCCGTTCGCGAGATATGGCAGTTTTGAGGTAAGAAACGCTTGAGAAACTCCAAATTTTCGCAGTTCTGATGCTCGAAACGAATAACTAGAACGGCCTAGGGGAAAACTACTCATACCGTTGTAATGGGGCGAATTTCTACTTTCAGATGCAACAGAAACTTTGCGGATTGGTCAATCCGTTCGCGAGATATGGCAGTTTTGAGGTAAGAAACGCTTGAAAAACTCCAAATTTTCGCAGTTCTGATGCTCGAAACGAATAACCAAAACGGCCTAGGGGAAAACTACTCATACCGTTGTAATGGGGCTAGTTTCTACTTTCAGATGCAACAGAAACTTTGCGGATTGGTCAATCCGTTCGCGAGATATGGCAGTTTTGAGGTAAGAAACGCTTGAGAAACTCCAAATTTTCGCAGTTCTGATGCTCGAAACGAATAACTAGAACGGCCTAGGGGAAAACTACTCATACCGTTGTAATGGGGCGAATTTCTACTTTCAGATGCAACAGAAACTTTGCGGATTGGTCAATCCGTTCGCGAGATACGGCAGTTTTGAGGTAAGAAACGCCTGAAAAACTCCAAATTTTTGCAGTTCTGACGCTCGAAACGAATAACTAGAACGGCCTAGGGGAAAACTACTCATACCGTTGTAATGGGGCTAGTTTCTACTTTCAGATGCAACAGAAACTTTGCGGATTGGTCAATCCGTTCGCGAGATATGGCAGTTTTGAGGTAAGAAACGCCTGAAAAACTCCAAATTTTTGCAGTTCTGATGCTCGAAACGAATAACTAGAACGGCCTAGGGGAAAACTACTCATACCGTTGTAATGGGGCTAGTTTCTACTTTCAGATGCAACAGAAACTTTGCGGATTGGTCAATCCGTTCGCGAGATATGGCAGTTTTGAGGTAAGAAACGCCTGAAAAACTCCAAATTTTTGCAGTTCTGATGCCCGAAACGAATAACTAGAACGGCCTAGGGGAAAACTACTCATACCGTTGTAATGGGGCTAGTTTCTACTTTCAGATGCAACAGAAACTTTGCGGATTGGTCAATCCGTTCGCGAGATATGGCAGTTTTGAGGTAAGAAACGCTTGAGAAACTCCAAATTTTCGCAGTTCTGATGCTCGAAACGAATAACTAGAACGGCCTAGGGGAAAACTACTCATACCGTTGTAATGGGGCTAGTTTCTACTTTCAGATGCAACAGATACTTTGCGGATTGGTCAATCCGTTCGCGAGATATGGCAGTTTTGAGGTAAGAAACGATTGAGAAACTCCAAATTTTCGCAATTCTGATGCTCGAAACGAATAACTAGAACGGCCTATGGGAAAACTACTCATACCGTTGTAATGGGGCTAGTTTCTACTTTCAGATGCAACAGAAACTTTGCGGATTGGTCAATCCGTTCGCGAGATATGGCAGTTTTGAGGTAAGAAACGCCTGAAAAACTCCAAATTTTTGCAGTTCTGATGCTCGAAACGAATAACTAGAGCGGCCTAGGGGAAAACTACTCATACCGTTGTAATGGGGCTAGTTTCTACTTTCAGATGCAACAGAAACTTTGCGGATTGGTCAATCCGTTCGCGAGATATGGCAGTTTTGAGGTAAGAAACGCCTGAAAAACTCCAAATTTTTGCAGTTCTGATGCTCGAAACGAATAACTAGAACGGCCTAGGGGAAAACTACTCATACCGTTGTAATGGGGCTAGTTTCTACTTTCAGATGCAACAGAAACTTTGCGGATTGGTCAATCCGTTCGCGAGATATGGCAGTTTTGAGGTAAGAAACGCTTGAAAAACTCCAAATTTTCGCAGTTCTGATGCTCGAAACGTATAACCAAAACGGCCTAGGGGATAACTACTCATACCGTTGTAATGGGGCTAGTTTCTACTTTCAGATGCAACAGAAACTTTGCGGATTGGTCAATCCGTTCGCGAGATATGGCAGTTTTGAGGTAAGAAACGCTTGAGAAACTCCAAATTTTCGCAGTTCTGATGCTCGAAACGAATAACTAGAACGGCCTAGGGGAAAACTACTCATACCGTTGTAATGGGGCTAGTTTCTACTTTCAGATGCAACAGAAACTTTGCGGATTGGTCAATCCGTTCGCGAGATATGGCAGTTTTGAGGTAAGAAACGCTTGAGAAACTCCAAATTTTCGCAGTTCTGATGCTCGAAACGAATAACTAGAACGGCCTAGGGGAAAACTACTCATACCGTTGTAATGGGGCGAATTTCTACTTTCAGATGCAACAGAAACTTTGCGGATTGGTCAATCCGTTCGCGAGATATGGCAGTTTTGAGGTAAGAAACGATTGAGAAACTCCAAATTTTCGCAATTCTGATGCTCGAAACGAATAACTAGAACGGCCTAGGGGAAAACTACTCATACCGTTGTAATGGGGCTAGTTTCTACTTTCAGATGCAACAGAAACTTTGCGGATTGGTCAATCCGTTCGCGAGATATGGCAGTTTTGAGGTAAGAAACGCCTGAAAAACTCCAAATTTTTGCAGTTCTGATGCTCGAAACGAATAACTAGAACGGCCTAGGGGAAAACTACTCATACCGTTGTAATGGGGCTAGTTTCTACTTTCAGATGCAACAGAAACTTTGCGGATTGGTCAATCCGTTCGCGAGATATGGCAGTTTTGAGGTAAGAAACGCCTGAAAAACTCCAAATTTTTGCAGTTCTGATGCCCGAAACGAATAACTAGAACGGCCTAGGGGAAAACTACTCATACCGTTGTAATGGGGCTAGTTTCTACTTTCAGATGCAACAGAAACTTTGCGGATTGGTCAATCCGTTCGCGAGATATGGCAGTTTTGAGGTAAGAAACGCTTGAGAAACTCCAAATTTTCGCAGTTCTGATGCTCGAAACGAATAACTAGAACGGCCTAGGGGAAAACTACTCATACCGTTGTAATGGGGCTAGTTTCTACTTTCAGATGCAACAGATACTTTGCGGATTGGTCAATCCGTTCGCGAGATATGGCAGTTTTGAGGTAAGAAACGATTGAGAAACTCCAAATTTTCGCAATTCTGATGCTCGAAACGAATAACTAGAACGGCCTAGGGGAAAACTACTCATACCGTTGTAATGGGGCTAGTTTCTACTTTCAGATGCAACAGAAACTTTGCGGATTGGTCAATCCGTTCGCGAGATATGGCAGTTTTGAGGTAAGAAACGCCTGAAAAACTCCAAATTTTTGCAGTTCTGATGCTCGAAACGAATAACTAGAGCGGCCTAGGGGAAAACTACTCATACCGTTGTAATGGGGCTAGTTTCTACTTTCAGATGCAACAGAAACTTTGCGGATTGGTCAATCCGTTCGCGAGATATGGCAGTTTTGAGGTAAGAAACGATTGAGAAACTCCAAATTTTCGCAATTCTGATGCTCGAAACGAATAACTAGAACGGCCTAGGGGAAAACTACTCATACCGTTGTAATGGGGCTAGTTTCTACTTTCAGATGCAACAGAAACTTTGCGGATTGGTCAATCCGTTCGCGAGATATGGCAGTTTTGAGGTAAGAAACGCCTGAAAAACTCCAAATTTTTGCAGTTCTGATGCTCGAAACGAATAACTAGAACGGCCTAGGGGAAGACTACTCATACCGTTGTAATGGGGCTAGTTTCTACTTTCAGATGCAACAGAAACTTTGCGGATTGGTCAATCCGTTCGCGAGATATGGCAGTTTTGAGGTAAGAAACGCTTGAGAAACTCCAAATTTTCGCAGTTCTGATGCTCGAAACGAATAACTAGAACGGCCTAGGGGAAAACTACTCATACCGTTGTAATGGGGCTAGTTTCTACTTTCAGATGCAACAGAAACTTTGCGGATTGGTCAATCCGTTCGCGAGATATGGCAGTTTTGAGGTAAGAAACGCTTGAGAAACTCCAAATTTTCGCACTTCTGATGCTCGAAACGAATAACTAGAACGGCCTAGGGGAAAACTACTCATACCGTTGTAATGGGGCTAGTTTCTACTTTCAGATGCAACAGAAACTTTGCGGATTGGTCAATCCGTTCGCGAGATATGGCAGTTTTGAGGTAAGAAACGCTTGAGAAACTCCAAATTTTCGCAGTTCTGATGCTCGAAACGAATAACTAGAACGGCCTAGGGGAAAACTACTCATACCGTTGTAATGGGGCTAGTTTCTACTTTCAGATGCAACAGATACTTTGCGGATTGGTCAATCCGTTCGCGAGATATGGCAGTTTTGAGGTAAGAAACGATTGAGAAACTCCAAATTTTCGCAGTTCTGATGCTCGAAACGAATAACTAGAACGGCCTAGGGGAAAACTACTCATACCGTTGTAATGGGGCTAGTTTCTACTTTCAGATGCAACAGATACTTTGCGGATTGGTCAATCCGTTCGCGAGATATGGCAGTTTTGAGGTAAGAAACGATTGAGAAACTCCAAATTTTCGCAATTCTGATGCTCGAAACGAATAACTAGAACGGCCTAGGGGAAAACTACTCATACCGTTGTAATGGGGCTAGTTTCTACTTTCAGATGCAACAGAAACTTTGCGGATTGGTCAATCCGTTCGCGAGATATGGCAGTTTTGAGGTAAGAAACGCCTGAAAAACTCCAAATTTTTGCAGTTCTGATGCTCGAAACGAATAACTAGAGCGGCCTAGGGGAAAACTACTCATACCGTTGTAATGGGGCTAGTTTCTACTTTCAGATGCAACAGAAACTTTGCGGATTGGTCAATCCGTTCGCGAGATATGGCAGTTTTGAGGTAAGAAACGATTGAGAAACTCCAAATTTTCGCAATTCTGATGCTCGAAACGAATAACTAGAACGGCCTAGGGGAAAACTACTCATACCGTTGTAATGGGGCTAGTTTCTACTTTCAGATGCAACAGAAACTTTGCGGATTGGTCAATCCGTTCGCGAGATATGGCAGTTTTGAGGTAAGAAACGCCTGAAAAACTCCAAATTTTTGCAGTTCTGATGCTCGAAACGAATAACTAGAACGGCCTAGGGGAAGACTACTCATACCGTTGTAATGGGGCTAGTTTCTACTTTCAGATGCAACAGAAACTTTGCGGATTGGTCAATCCGTTCGCGAGATATGGCAGTTTTGAGGTAAGAAACGCTTGAGAAACTCCAAATTTTCGCAGTTCTGATGCTCGAAACGAATAACTAGAACGGCCTAGGGGAAAACTACTCATACCGTTGTAATGGGGCTAGTTTCTACTTTCAGATGCAACAGAAACTTTGCGGATTGGTCAATCCGTTCGCGAGATATGGCAGTTTTGAGGTAAGAAACGCTTGAGAAACTCCAAATTTTCGCACTTCTGATGCTCGAAACGAATAACTAGAACGGCCTAGGGGAAAACTACTCATACCGTTGTAATGGGGCTAGTTTCTACTTTCAGATGCAACAGAAACTTTGCGGATTGGTCAATCCGTTCGCGAGATATGGCAGTTTTGAGGTAAGAAACGCTTGAGAAACTCCAAATTTTCGCAGTTCTGATGCTCGAAACGAATAACTAGAACGGCCTAGGGGAAAACTACTCATACCGTTGTAATGGGGCTAGTTTCTACTTTCAGATGCAACAGATACTTTGCGGATTGGTCAATCCGTTCGCGAGATATGGCAGTTTTGAGGTAAGAAACGATTGAGAAACTCCAAATTTTCGCAATTCTGATGCTCGAAACGAATAACTAGAACGGCCTAGGGGAAAACTACTCATACCGTTGTAATGGGGCTAGTTTCTACTTTCAGATGCAACAGAAACTTTGCGGATTGGTCAATCCGTTCGCGAGATATGGCAGTTTTGAGGTAAGAAACGCCTGAAAAACTCCAAATTTTTGCAGTTCTGATGCTCGAAACGAATAACTAGAGCGGCCTAGGGGAAAACTACTCATACCGTTGTAATGGGGCTAGTTTCTACTTTCAGATGCAACAGAAACTTTGCGGATTGGTCAATCCGTTCGCGAGATATGGCAGTTTTGAGGTAAGAAACGATTGAGAAACTCCAAATTTTCGCAATTCTGATGCTCGAAACGAATAACTAGAACGGCCTAGGGGAAAACTACTCATACCGTTGTAATGGGGCTAGTTTCTACTTTCAGATGCAACAGAAACTTTGCGGATTGGTCAATCCGTTCGCGAGATATGGCAGTTTTGAGGTAAGAAACGCCTGAAAAACTCCAAATTTTTGCAGTTCTGATGCTCGAAACGAATAACTAGAACGGCCTAGGGGAAGACTACTCATACCGTTGTAATGGGGCTAGTTTCTACTTTCAGATGCAACAGAAACTTTGCGGATTGGTCAATCCGTTCGCGAGATATGGCAGTTTTGAGGTAAGAAACGCTTGAGAAACTCCAAATTTTCGCAGTTCTGATGCTCGAAACGAATAACTAGAACGGCCTAGGGGAAAACTACTCATACCGTTGTAATGGGGCTAGTTTCTACTTTCAGATGCAACAGAAACTTTGCGGATTGGTCAATCCGTTCGCGAGATATGGCAGTTTTGAGGTAAGAAACGCTTGAGAAACTCCAAATTTTCGCACTTCTGATGCTCGAAACGAATAACTAGAACGGCCTAGGGGAAAACTACTCATACCGTTGTAATGGGGCTAGTTTCTACTTTCAGATGCAACAGAAACTTTGCGGATTGGTCAATCCGTTCGCGAGATATGGCAGTTTTGAGGTAAGAAACGCCTGAAAAACTCCAAATTTTTGCAGTTCTGATGCTCGAAACGAATAACTAGAACGGCCTAGGGGAAAACTACTCATACCGTTGTAATGGGGCTAGTTTCTACTTTCAGATGCAACAGAAACTTTGCGGATTGGTCAATCCGTTCGCGAGATATGGCAGTTTTGAGGTAAGAAACGCCTGAAAAACTCCAAATTTTTGCAGTTCTGATGCTCGAAACGAATAACTAGAACGGCCTAGGGGAAAACTACTCATACCGTTGTAATGGGGCTAGTTTCTACTTTCAGATGCAACAGAAACTTTGCGGATTGGTCAATCCGTTCGCGAGATATGGCAGTTTTGAGGTAAGAAACGCTTGAGAAACTCCAAATTTTCGCAGTTCTGATGCTCGAAACGAATAACTAGAACGGCCTAGGGGAAAACTACTCATACCGTTGTAATGGGGCGAATTTCTACTTTCAGATGCAACAGAAACTTTGCGGATTGGTCAATCCGTTCGCGAGATATGGCAGTTTTGAGGTAAGAAACGCCTGAAAAACTCCAAATTTTCGCAGTTCTGATGCTCGAAACGAATAACTAGAACGGCCTAGGGGAAGACTACTCATACCGTTGTAATGGGGCTAGTTTCTACTTTCAGATGCAACAGAAACTTTGCGGATTGGTCAATCCGTTCGCGAGATATGGCAGTTTTGAGGTAAGAAACGCTTGAGAAACTCCAAATTTTCGCAGTTCTGATGCTCGAAACGAATAACTAGAACGGCCTAGGGGAAAACTACTCATACCGTTGTAATGGGGCTAGTTTCTACTTTCAGATGCAACAGAAACTTTGCGGATTGGTCAATCCGTTCGCGAGATATGGCAGTTTTGAGGTAAGAAACGCTTGAGAAACTCCAAATTTTCGCAGTTCTGATGCTCGAAACGAATAACTAGAACGGCCTAGGGGAAAACTACTCATACCGTTGTAATGGGGCTAGTTTCTACTTTCAGATGCAACAGAAACTTTGCGGATTGGTCAATCCGTTCGCGAGATATGGCAGTTTTGAGGTAAGAAACGCTTGAAAAACTCCAAATTTTCGCAGTTCTGATGCTCGAAACGAATAACCAAAACGGCCTAGGGGAAAACTACTCATACCGTTGTAATGGGGCGAGTTTCTACTTTCAGATGCAACAGAAACTTTGCGGATTGGTCAATCCGTTCGCGAGATATGGCAGTTTTGAGGTAAGAAACGATTGAGAAACTCCAAATTTTCGCAATTCTGATGCTCGAAACGAATAACTAGAACGGCCTAGGGGAAAACTACTCATACCGTTGTAATGGGGCTAGTTTCTACTTTCAGATGCAACAGAAACTTTGCGGATTGGTCAATCCGTTCGCGAGATATGGCAGTTTTGAGGTAAGAAACGCCTGAAAAACTCCAAATTTTTGCAGTTCTGATGCTCGAAACGAATAACTAGAACGGCCTAGGGGAAAACTACTCATACCGTTGTAATGGGGCTAGTTTCTACTTTCAGATGCAACAGAAACTTTGCGGATTGGTCAATCCGTTCGCGAGATATGGCAGTTTTGAGGTAAGAAACGCCTGAAAAACTCCAAATTTTTGCAGTTCTGATGCTCGAAACGAATAACTAGAACGGCCTAGGGGAAAACTACTCATACCGTTGTAATGGGGCTAGTTTCTACTTTCAGATGCAACAGAAACTTTGCGGATTGGTCAATCCGTTCGCGAGATATGGCAGTTTTGAGGTAAGAAACGCTTGAGAAACTCCAAATTTTCGCAGTTCTGATGCCCGAAACGAATAACTAGAACGGCCTAGGGGAAAACTACTCATACCGTTGTAATGGGGCTAGTTTCTACTTTCAGATGCAACAGAAACTTTGCGGATTGGTCAATCCGTTCGCGAGATATGGCAGTTTTGAGGTAAGAAACGCTTGAGAAACTCCAAATTTTCGCAGTTCTGATGCTCGAAACGAATAACTAGAACGGCCTAGGGGAAAACTACTCATACCGTTGTAATGGGGCGAATTTCTACTTTCAGATGCAACAGAAACTTTGCGGATTGGTCAATCCGTTCGCGAGATATGGCAGTTTTGAGGTAAGAAACGCTTGAAAAACTCCAAATTTTCGCAGTTCTGATGCTCGAAACGAATAACCAAAACGGCCTAGGGGAAAACTACTCATACCGTTGTAATGGGGCTAGTTTCTACTTTCAGATGCAACAGAAACTTTGCGGATTGGTCAATCCGTTCGCGAGATATGGCAGTTTTGAGGTAAGAAACGCTTGAGAAACTCCAAATTTTCGCAGTTCTGATGCTCGAAACGAATAACTAGAACGGCCTAGGGGAAAACTACTCATACCGTTGTAATGGGGCGAATTTCTACTTTCAGATGCAACAGAAACTTTGCGGATTGGTCAATCCGTTCGCGAGATATGGCAGTTTTGAGGTAAGAAACGCTTGAAAAACTCCAAATTTTCGCAGTTCTGATGCTCGAAACGAATAACCAAAACGGCCTAGGGGAAAACTACTCATACCGTTGTAATGGGGCTAGTTTCTACTTTCAGATGCAACAGAAACTTTGCGGATTGGTCAATCCGTTCGCGAGATATGGCAGTTTTGAGGTAAGAAACGCTTGAGAAACTCCAAATTTTCGCAGTTCTGATGCTCGAAACGAATAACTAGAACGGCCTAGGGGAAAACTACTCATACCGTTGTAATGGGGCGAATTTCTACTTTCAGATGCAACAGAAACTTTGCGGATTGGTCAATCCGTTCGCGAGATACGGCAGTTTTGAGGTAAGAAACGCCTGAAAAACTCCAAATTTTTGCAGTTCTGACGCTCGAAACGAATAACTAGAACGGCCTAGGGGAAAACTACTCATACCGTTGTAATGGGGCTAGTTTCTACTTTCAGATGCAACAGAAACTTTGCGGATTGGTCAATCCGTTCGCGAGATATGGCAGTTTTGAGGTAAGAAACGCCTGAAAAACTCCAAATTCTTGCAGTTCTGATGCTCGAAACGAATAACTAGAACGGCTTAGGGGAAAACTACTCATACCGTTGTAATGGGGCTAGTTTCTACTTTCAGATGCAACAGAAACTTTGCGGATTGGTCAATCCGTTCGCGAGATATGGCAGTTTTGAGGTAAGAAACGCTTGAGAAACTCCAAATTTTCGCAGTTCTGATGCTCGAAACGAATAACTAGAACGGCCTAGGGGAAAACTACTCATACCGTTGTAATGGGGCGAATTTCTACTTTCAGATGCAACAGAAACTTTGCGGATTGGTCAATCCGTTCGCGAGATATGGCAGTTTTGAGGTAAGAAACGCTTGAAAAACTCCAAATTTTCGCAGTTCTGATGCTCGAAACGAATAACCAAAACGGCCTAGGGGAAAACTACTCATACCGTTGTAATGGGGCTAGTTTCTACTTTCAGATGCAACAGAAACTTTGCGGATTGGTCAATCCGTTCGCGAGATATGGCAGTTTTGAGGTAAGAAACGCTTGAGAAACTCCAAATTTTCGCAGTTCTGATGCTCGAAACGAATAACTAGAACGGCCTAGGGGAAAACTACTCATACCGTTGTAATGGGGCGAATTTCTACTTTCAGATGCAACAGAAACTTTGCGGATTGGTCAATCCGTTCGCGAGATATGGCAGTTTTGAAGTAAGAAACGCTTGAAAAACTCCAAATTTTCGCAGTTCTGATGCTCGAAACGAATAACCAAAACGGCCTAGGGGAAAACTACTCATACCGTTGTAATGGGGCTAGTTTCTACTTTCAGATGCAACAGAAACTTTGCGGATTGGTCAATCCGTTCGCGAGATATGGCAGTTTTGAGGTAAGAAACGCTTGAGAAACTCCAAATTTTCGCAGTTCTGATGCTCGAAACGAATAACTAGAACGGCCTAGGGGAAAACTACTCATACCGTTGTAATGGGGCGAATTTCTACTTTCAGATGCAACAGAAACTTTGCGGATTGGTCAATCCGTTCGCGAGATACGGCAGTTTTGAGGTAAGAAACGCCTGAAAAACTCCAAATTTTTGCAGTTCTGACGCTCGAAACGAATAACTAGAACGGCCTAGGGGAAAACTACTCATACCGTTGTAATGGGGCTAGTTTCTACTTTCAGATGCAACAGAAACTTTGCGGATTGGTCAATCCGTTCGCGAGATATGGCAGTTTTGAGGTAAGAAACGCCTGAAAAACTCCAAATTCTTGCAGTTCTGATGCTCGAAACGAATAACTAGAACGGCTTAGGGGAAAACTACTCATACCGTTGTAATGGGGCTAGTTTCTACTTTCAGATGCAACAGAAACTTTGCGGATTGGTCAATCCGTTCGCGAGATATGGCAGTTTTGAGGTAAGAAACGCTTGAGAAACTCCAAATTTTCGCAGTTCTGATGCTCGAAACGAATAACTAGAACGGCCTAGGGGAAAACTACTCATACCGTTGTAATGGGGGCGAATTTCTACTTTCAGATGCAACAGAAACTTTGCGGATTGGTCAATCCGTTCGCGAGATACGGCAGTTTTGAGGTAAGAGAAACGCCTGAAAAAACTCCAAATTTTTGCAGTTCTGACGCTCGAAACGAATAACTAGAACGGCCTAGGGGAAAACTACTCATACCGTTGTAATGGGGCTAAGTTTCTACTTTCAGATGCAACAGAAACTTTGCGGATTGGTCAATCCGTTCGCGAGATTATGGCAGTTTTGAGGTAAGAAACGCCTTGAGAAACTCCAAATTTTCGCAGTTCTGATGCTCGAAACGAATAACTAGAACGGCCTAGGGGAAAACTACTCATACCGTTGTAATCGGGGCTAGTTTCTACTTTCAGATGCAACAGAAACTTTGCGGTTTGGTCAATCCGTTCGCGAGATATGGCAGTTTTGAGGTAAGAAACGCCTGAAAAAACTCCAAAATTTTTGCAGTTCTGATGCTCGAAACGAATAACTAGAACGGCCTAGGGGGAAAACTACTCATACCGTTGTCTACTGGGGCTAGTTTCTACTTTCAGATGCAACAGAAACTTTGCGCGATTGGTCAATCCGTTCGCGAGATATGGCAGTTTTGAGGTAAGAAACGCCTGGAAAAACTCCAAATTTTTGCAGTTCTGATGCTCGAAACGAATAACTAGAACGGCCTAGGGGAAAACTACTCATACCGTTGTAATGGGGCCTAGTTTCTACTTTCAGATTGCAACAGAAACTTTGCGGATTGGGTCCAATCCGTTCGCGAGATATGGCAGTTTTGAGGTAAGAAACGCTTGAAAAACTCCAAATTTTCGCAGTTTCTGATGCTCGAACGTATAACCAAACTACGGCCTAGGGGATAACTACTCATACCGTTGTAATGGGGCTAGTTTCTACTTTCAGATGCAACAGAAACTTTGCGGATTGGTCAATCCGTTCGCGAGATATGGCAGTTTTGAGGTTAGAAACGCTTGAAAAACTCCAAATTTCGCAGTTCTGATGCTCGAAACGAATAACCAAAACGGCCTAGGGGAAAACTACTCATACCGTTGTAATGGGGCTAGTTTCTACTTTCAGATGCAACAGAAACTTTGCCGGATTGGTCAATCCGTTTCGCGAGATATGGCAGTTTTGAGGTAAGAAACGCTTGAGAAACTCCAAATTTTCGCAGTTCTGATGCTCGAAACGAATAACTAGAACGGGCCTAGGGGAAAACTACTCATACCGTTGTAATGGGGCGAATTTCTACTTTCAGATGCAACAGAAACTTTGCGGATTGGTCCAATCCGTTCGCGAGATATGGCAGTTTTGAGGTAAGAAACGCCTGGAAAAACTCCAAATTCTTGCAGTTCTGATGCTCGAAACGAATAACTAGAACGGCTTAGGGGAAAACCTACTCATACCGTTGTAATGGGGCTAGTTTCTACTTTCAGATGCAACAGAAACTTTGCGGATTGTCAATCCGTTCGCGAGATATGGCAGTTTTGAGGTAAGAAACGCTTGAGAAAACTCCAAATTTTCGCAGTTCTGATGCTCGAAACGAATAACTAGAACGGCCTAGGGGGAAAACTTCTCTTCCGTTGTAATGGGGCTAGTTTTCTTACTTTCAGATGCAACAGATACTTTGCGATTGGTCACATCCCGTTCGCGAGATATGCAGTTTTGAGGTAAAGAAACGCTTGAGAAACTCCAAATTTTCGCAGTTCTGATGCTCGAAACGAATAACTAGAACGGCCTAGGGGAAAACTACTCATACCGTTGTAATGGGGCTAGTTTCTACTTTCAGATGCAACAGAAAACTTTGCGGTTGGTCAATCCGTTCGCGAGATATGGCAGTTTTGAGTAAGAAACGCCTGAAAAACTCCAAAATTTTTGCAGTTCTGTTGCTCGAAACGAATAACTAGAACGGCCTAGGGGAAAACTACTCATACCGGTTGTAATGGGGCTAGTTGTCTACTTTCAGATGCAACAGAAACTTTGCGGATTGGTCAATCCGTTCGCGAGATATGGCAGTTTGAGGTAAGAAACGCCTGAAAAACTCCAAATTTTTGCAGTTCTGATGCTCGAAACGAATAACTAGAACGGCCTAGGGGAAAACTACTCAATACCCGTTGTAATGGGGCTAGTTTCTACTTTCAGATGCAACAGAAAACTTTGCGGATTGGTCAATCCGTTCGCGAGATATGGCAGGTTTTGAGGTAAGAAAACGCCTTGAGAAAACTCCAAATTTTCGCAAGTTCTGATGCTCGAAACGTATAACCAAAACGGCCTAGGGATAACTACTCATACCGTTGTAATGGGGCCTAGTTTTCTACTTTCAGATGCAACAGAAACTTTGCGGATTGGTCAATCCGTTCGCGAGATATGGCAGTTTTTGAGGTAAGAAACGCTTGAGAAGCTCCAAATTTTCGCAGTTCTGATGCGCAGAAACGAATAACTAGAACGGCCTAGGGGAAAACTACTCATACCGTTGTAATGGGGAGCTAGTTTCTACTTTCAGATGCAACAGAAACTTTAGCGGATTGGTCAATCCGTTCGCGAGATATGGCAGTTTTGAGGTAAGAAACGCTTGAGAAACTCCAAATTTTCGCAGTTCTGATGCTCGAAACGAATAACTAGAACGGCCTAGGGGGAAAACTACTCATACCGTTGTAATGGGGCGAATTTCTACTTTCAGATGCAACAGAAACTTTGCGGATTGGTCAATCCGTTCGCGAGATATGGCAGTTTTGAGGTAAGAGAAACGATGAGAAACTCCAAATTTTCGCAATTCTGATGCTGCGAAACGAATAACTAGAACGGCCTAGGGGAAAACTACTCATACCGTTGTAATGGGGCTAGTTTCTGCTTTCAGATGCAACAGAAACTTTGCGGATCTTGGTCAATCCGTTCGCGAGATATGGCAGTTTTGAGGTAAGAAACGCCTGAAAAACTCCAAATTTTTGCAGTTCTGATGCTCGAAACGAATAACTAGAACGGCCTAGGGGAAAACTACTCATACCGTTGTAATGGGGCTAGTTTCTACTTTCAGATGCAACAGAAACTTTGCGGATTGGTCAATCCGTTCGCGAGATATGGGCAGTTTTGAGGTAAGAAACGCTTGAGAAACTCCAAATTTTCGCAGTTCTGATGCTCGAAAACGAATAACTAGAACGGCCTAGGGGAAAACTACTTCATACCGTTGTAAGGGGGCGAATTTCTACTTTTCAGATGCAACAGAAACTTTGCGGATTGGTCAATCCGTTCGCGAGATATGGGCAGTTTTGAGGTAAGAAACGCCTGAAGAAACTCACCAAATTTTTGCAGTTCTGACTGCTCGAAACGAATAACTAGAACGGCCTAGGGGGAAAACTACTCATACCCGTTGTAATGGGGCTAGTTTTCTACTTTCAGATGCAACAGAAACTTTGCGCGATTGGTCAATCCGTTCGCGAGATATGGCAGTTTTGAGGTAAGAAACGCTTGAAAAACTCCAAATTTTCGCAGTTCTGAGCTCGAAACGTTATCCACTAAACGGCCTAGGGGAAACTACTCTTACCGTTGTAATGGGGCGAGTTTCTACTTTCAGATGCAACAGAAACTTTGCGGATTGGTCAATCCCGTTCGCGAGATATGCAGTTTTGAGTAAGAACCGCTTGAGAAACTCCAAATTTTCGCAGTTCTAAGCTCGTCGAAACGAATAACTAGAACGGCTTAGGGAAAAACTACTCATACCGTTGTAATGGGGCTAGTTTCTACTTCAGATGCAACAGAAACTTTGCGGATTGGTCAATCCGTTCGCGAGATATGGCAGTTTTGAGAGTAAGAAAACGCCTGAAAACTCCAAATTTTCGCAAGTTCTGGATGCTCGAAACGAATAACTAGAACGGCCTAGGGGAAGACTACTCATACCGTTGTAAAGGGCGCCTAGTTTCTACTTTCAGATTGCAACAGAAACTTTGCGGATTGGTCAATCCGTTCGCGAGATATGGCAGTTTTGAGGTAAGAAACGCTTGAGAAACTCCAAATTTTCGCAGTTCTGATGCTCGAAACCGAATAACTAGAACGGCCTAGGGGAAAACTACACTCATACCGTTGTAATGGGGCTAGTTTCTACTTTCAGATGCAACAGAAACTTTGCGGGATTGGTCAATCGTTCGCGAGATATGGCAGTTTTGAGGTAAGAAACGCGTGAGAAACTCCAAATTTTTCGCAGTTCTGATGCTCGAAACGAATAACTAGAACGGCCTAGGGGGAAAACTACTCATACCGTTGTAATGGGGCTAGTTTCTACTTTCAGATGCAAGCAGAAACTTTGCGGATTGGTACAATCCGTTCGCGAGATATGGCCAGTTTTGAGGTAAGAAACGCTTGAGAAACTCCAAATTTTCGCAGTTCTGGATGCTCGGAAACGAATAACTAGAACGGCCTAGGGGAAAACTACTCATCCGTTGTAAGGGGCGAATTTCTACTGTCCAGATGCAACAGAAACTTTGCGGGATTGGTCAATCCGTTCGCGAGATATGCAGTTTTGAGGGTAAGAAACGCTTGAAAAAACTCCAAATTTTCGCAGTTCTGATGCTGCCGAAACGAATAGACCAAAACGCCTAGGGAAAACTACTCATTACCGTTGTAATGGGGCTAGTTTCTACTTTCAGATGCAACAGAAACTTTGCGGATTGGTCAATCCGTTCGCGAGATATGGCAGTTTTGAGGTAAGAAACGCTGAGAAACTCCAAATTTTCGCAGTTCTGATGCTCGAAACGAATAACCTAGAACGGCCTAGCGGACAAACTACTCATACCGTTGTAATGGGGCGAATTTCTACTTTTCAGATGCAACAGAAACTTTGCGGATTGGTCAATCCGTTCGCGAGATATGGCAGTTTTGAGGTAAGAAACCGCCTTGAAAAACTCCAAATTTTCGCAGTTCTGATGCTCGAAACGAATAACCAAAACGGCTAGGGGAAACTACGGTCAGGTAACGTGCTAATCTTAGGGGCTAGTTTCTACTTTCAGATGCAACAGAAACATTGCGGATGGTCACTCCGTTCGCGAGATATGTGCAGTTTTGAAGGTAAGAAACGCTTGAGAAACTCTCAAATTTTCGCAGGTTCTGATGCTCGAAACGAATACACTAGGAACCGGCCTAGGGGAAAAACTACTCATACCGTTCGTTAATGGGGCGAATTTCCTACTTTCAGATGCAAACACAGAAACTTTGCGGATTGGTCCAATCCGTCTCGCGAAGATACGGCAGTTTTGAGGTAAGAAACGCCTGAAAAAACTCCAATTTTGCAGTTCTGACGCTCGAAACGTATAACCTAGAACGGCCTAGGGGAAAACTACTCATACCGTTGTAATGGGGCTAGTTTCTACCTTTCAGATGCAACAGAAACTTTGCGGATTGGTCAATCCGTTCGCGAGATATGGCAGTTTTGAGGTAAGAAACGCCTGAAAAACTCCAAATTTTCGCAGTTCTGATGCTCGACAACGACATAACTAGAACGGCCTAGGGGAAAACTACTCATACCGTTGTAATGGGGCTAGTTTCTACTTTCAGATGCAACGAGAAACTTTGCGGATTGGTCAATCCTGTTCGCGAGATATGGCAGTTTTGAGGTAAGAAACGCCTGAAAAACTCCAAATTTTCGCAGTTCTGATGCCTCGAAAACGAATAAACTAGAACGGCCTAGGGGAAAACTACTCATACCGTTGTAATGGGGCTAGTTTCTACTTTCAGATGCACAGAAACTTTGCGGATTGGTCAATCCGTTCGCGAGATATGGCAGTTTTGAGGTAAGAAACGCCTGAAACAACTCCAAATTTTTGCAGTTCTGATGCTCGAAACGTATAACCAAAACGGCCTAGGGGAAACCTACTCATACCGTTGTAATGGGCGAGTTTCTACTTTTCAGATGCAACAGAAACTTTGCGGATTGGTCAATCCGTTCGCGAGATATGGCAGTTTTGAGGTAAGAAACGCTTGAGAAACTCCAAATTTTCGCAGTTCTGATGCTCGAAACGAATAACTAGAACGGCCTAGGGGAAGACTACTCATACCGTTGTAATGGGGCTAGTTTCTACTTTCAGATGCAACAGAAACTTTGCGGATTGGTCCAATCCGTTCGCGAGATATGGCAGTTTTGAGGTAAGAAAACGCTTGAGAAACTCCAAATTTTCGCAGTTCTGATGCTCGAAACGAATAACTAGAACGGCCTAGGGGAAAACTACTCATACCGTTGTAATGGGGCTAGTTTCTACTTTCAGATGCAACAGAAACTTTGCGGATTGCGGTCAATCCGTTCGCGAGATATGGCAGTTTTGAGGTAAGAAACGCCTGAAAAACTCCAAATTTTCGCAGTTCTGATGCTCGAAACGAATAACTAGAACGGCCTAGGGGAAGACTACTCATACCGTTGTAATGGGGCTAGTTCTACTTTCAGATGCAACAGAAACTTTGCGGATTGGTCAATCCGTTCGCGAAGATATGGCAGTTTTGAGGTAAGAAACGCTTGAGACTCCAAATTTTCGCAGTTCTGATGCTCGAACGAATAACTAGACGGCCTAGGGGGAAAACTACTCATACCGTTGTAATGGGGCTAGTTTCTACCTTTCAGATGCAACAGAAACTTTGCGGATTGGTCAATCCGTCGTTCGCGAGATAAGGCAGTTTTGAGGTAACGAAACCGTAGAGAAACTCCAAATTTCGCAGTTCTGATGCTCGAAACGAATAACTAGAACGGCCTAGGGGAAAACTACTCATACCGTTGTAATGGGGCTAGTTTCTACTTTCAGATGCAAACAGAAACTTTGCGGATTGGTCAATCCGTTTCGCGAGATATGGCAGTTTTGAGGTAAGAAACGCCTGAAAAACTCCAAATTTTCGCAGTTCTGATGCTCGAAACGAATACCAAAACGGCCTAGGGGAAGAACTACTCATACCGTTGTAATGGGGCGAGTTTCTACTTCAGATGCAACAGAAACTTTGCGGATTGGTCAATCCGTTCGCGAGCCATATGCAGTTTTTGAGGTAAGAAACGATTGAGAAACTCCACATTTTCGCATTCCTGATGCTCGAACGAATAACTAGAACGCGCCTACGGGGAAAACTACTCATACCGTTGTAATGGGGCTAGTTTCTACCTTTCAGATGCAACAGACAACTTTGCGGATTGGTTAATCCGCTTCGCCGAGATATGTGCCAGTTTTGAGGTAAGCAAACGCCCTCGCTAAAACTCCACAATTTTTTGCAGTTCTGATGCTCGAAACGACATAACTAGAACGGCCTAGGGGAAAACTACTCATACCGTTGTAAACTGGGGCTAGTTCTCTACACTTTCAGATGCAACAGAAACTTTGCGGATTGGTCAATCCGTTCGCGAGATATGGGCAGTTTTGAGGTAAGAAAACGCCTGAAAAACTCCAAATTTTTGCCAGTTCTGATGCTCGAAACCGAATAACTAGAACGGCCTAGGGGAAAACTACTCATAC